>NC_056735.1:190378418-190410918 GCF_019279795.1 Protopterus annectens | reverse complement strand
TACATATGCTGTGTGACTGTGAATGTGTCTGGTTAATAGAACGAATCATCTAAATGTGTCCCACAGGGTGTTATGCATTGTTCCTGATACAGTGTTCATTCACACCCATTGGTATGTGAGTTCTGCTAGTGACGGAAAGTGCATAATTTGCTGACCACCTTTGGTAGATGATAGCATAATAGAAGTGGTTCAACACCCGTACGCCTGCAAGGGACACACCCATCTGGGCAGTTGTGTCCTGCAAAATGACAGTTATGGCACATGGCCTGTTAGTACGGGAAAGGAGTCTAAATAGTGTGTGTAGTGGTGTCAGAAATTAATTTGTTGTATCAGAAACAGCTACATGTAATATAAAACAGTATTATCAATTATAATGCTACATGAATAACCTTAACGTATGCAAACTATGGAAGTCGTCAGTTTACTACTGGCTGTGGGTATGTGTTGCCTTGACACATGCGATAGCTCTACATATAGGGTCTATAGGGCCGCCACCATTCTGAATGGCCAAAGTGAAACCTGCTCTGTAGAAATGTCAGACGTACCAGGGCAGAACATACCTACAACCATGCATAGTACAGAAATATACATATCGGCACAAATCAAAGCATAGTCTAGCAGCAGTATAGTTGCTTATGCTACTACATATAACATATCGATGTGTCAGGTATACAAGACATAACAAGCAACTAGTACAGACACGTACAACATGAAAATGTCCCCTAATCAGGACAGTTGCAATGGGTAGAATATAGTCCATACCTCTCAACTGTCCCTGAATTTCAGGTACGTCCCTGAGTTTGACTGAAAGTTTAACTCTGTCCCTCTTAATCCTTCCTAAAATTAGTGACTTTTGAAGGAAAGGTGGTGAATTACACTTAATGACTAATAACAATAAGTAAGAGTTATAAACTTCTATTACTTCAGAAAATGTGTATTAAGTCATATGCTCTGATTCTGTCAATGTTTCAAGTTAATAGCACTACTTTTGTAAAAGTGTCCCTGATTTTTTCTTGACCTGTCCCTGATTCTGTAGAAATGTGTCCCTGATTGGTGGAGAGGTCTGGTATTGTCACATGAGATATGCCTAATGAGGGACTGTCCCATGCAAAGTGGGAAAAGTGTCACTCCTACAGTCTCCCGTCGTGCAATCTGAAAGGTGGAAAATGTACAGTAGGTATGCGGTAGCATGACTCGGTGGACAGCTGCATTAACAAAATCATAGTCACATGTCAGCATTGCAGAGTATTGGTTCCCATGCATCAGGCAGATGGGAGCAGATCGTATGAGGAACACGCATATAATATGATTACATCACTGGACAGGCCGCCGAGTCCGTACAGTCGAACGCCTGCCATCGCCAAATGGTTACACATACCCGATACTGTAGTCATGTAGTCCGATGTAATACACATCACAAGGGATCACACACACCCAGCGTGAGTGACAAATGTAAGCAGAAATGTCGGTGAGCAAGTGGCTGTAAGCGTGTTTGTCTACCAGTATGCCAGTAGTGCACTGTCAAAGAAATGTGGAGTCTAAATGGGTATAAGGTGCTGTGACCAGTGGTCAGCAGTGCTTAACACTGTGCAAACCCACGCACAACTGCTCCCACCTGCTGGAATGTGCCTTACCCAGTCCGTATCCAAAGGCGTCGGTCTATCCACAAACAAAGAACCACCCTATTCTCGTGTTGGTAGCAGTACACTGCACACATAGCTCATGTGAATTAACAATAGACCATGGCATATGTACAGACAATAGACCACACACACACCATACAGCACAGTCATCCAACAGTATAGCAATGTACTGGCAGATATGTCCGGACCACTGATGTATGCATGCCTGGCCGTCCTGTGTTTCAGTGTGTGAGCATGCCCAGTATGACTGTTACGCATGTTGTCGATCAACATTACCGTCATACCGTCATGTGTGTGAGCATGCCAAGTATGGTCAACTGTATCGCACGTGTCACATGTCCAGATAGTTAGTACTGTGTTGCTGACCCCTCTGTTCTACACAGACAGGTGTCATGCTGTGTCTGCAGGGTAGCTAATGGTCATGTGGCATTGACAGTTGCTACATGTCTGCATAGCATGGGGGGACATTCAACCACAACCACAGTCCTACACAGCACCATGGGTGGCGCACATGACTCACACAAGTTTAGGTGTGATGGGGCCACAGATGACAGTTGTACACATCTGCTGCTACTGTACTGGTATGCCAGGTACTCCATGTCAGTGTGTGGACCTACCTAAATTGCTGGTTGGAGGGATACCAGTGTACGTCAGTTCCCAGCTTTAAATACCAGCACAGTGGTGTTGGACATCCTAGCTTACACAACCTACATCAAACTGCCTGGCCTGCTGTAGTCTGTGTGTGTCTTAGGGGGTTGGGGTCATTCATTGGGCATATCCATAGGCCATTGTATATCATTTGTCTGTATTGGTCCACGTCTGTCCAGCTGCATGGAACGTGTGTGGGCTGTATGGACACACATGATGGTCAGCCCATAATCTGCAGTGGCTTAGGACACCCTGTGTACTACTGGCTACCATTGTGACCCCATGTATGTGCTACAGAGGTCATGGTGCCACTATGGATGTGTACTGTCTGCTGCCCTAACATTTGGCCACCACAGTCACTTGTATGCTCACATACATACCATAGCAATGGGTAAATACACATTCTAATACAGCTGCCAATTGTTAGGTAAATAGACATACCCTGGGTGTGTTCTGGACTTGAGGACGGTGCTGGTGGGCCGCCTATGTCGGATGCACACAGTGCACCTCCTATACATTGACGAGCACAGGTAGTGTCATGATTGGCATCCACTGTACTGTGTGCGGGTCAGAGAGGGGAAATCCGTGGGTACCTACTGTGTTAGTGCATATGCCTTGTGTTGCATCTTTGCCAAGGGCAGGTCATACTGTGCACGGGCTTTCGCCGACTGTGCCCTGCTCAAGTAGTTCCTTCACCAAGTCACACTGTGCCTGTACAGGCCTTGGCAGTGGTGTTGGGCTGTGTGGCCCTGCCCCATGCTGTTCCTGCTGCAACTGTTACTGCAGAATAAGATTGTGTAGCATAGCAAATACCATAACAACTTGTATGCATGTAGCTAGTGAATACTGCAGAGCTCCACCGGATGTGTCCGGATACCAGAACTGTGAACTGAGCATCCCAAACACATGCACAAGTATATGTCTTGCCTGTGCATCTGCCTCATTTTGGTGTGAGTGTTCAGGTGTATGTGCATTGCTGATGGGTGTCATCAGCCCCAACACCAGTGTTTACCCAGCATCCCCCACTAGGAGACTGTAGGGGATGTCCATATTGGCACTGGTGTGGTACAGCTGTGTCAGAAGCCATATATCAGAATCATCATAGCTTCCAGGGCAGACAGCACACACATTCAATCTCGTGCCCTGGCCATCACATATGGCCTAGCTGTTGGAGGGTATGCCCCTGCAGTGACTGTAGGCCTTACCCCGCTCACCGGGTGGTGCTTTGATGTGTATGTATGTGCAGGCTATAGCACCCAGTACCCCAGGGTAGTCATCCATGTGGTTGAACTGATGCATATTGCTGGTCTACTAATCACGTGTGTTGAGGACATGTACATGCTCACTAGCATGTGCTGACATGGCGTCTGTGAACTGGTGCAATACTCTGGATGCAGATGCCTGTGAGATACCCATTATATCCCCAGTTGTGGTGTGTGAGGTACCTCTGGCTAATACACCTAGGCCAACACATACCATGGTATCCACTGTGATGGGTTTCCCTCGGCCTGTTTGATGTGTCAGGTGTGGCAGGCACAGGTCAACAAGCCTCTGTAGGAGGTCTCTGTCCACCCCATAGTGTTCCACCATCCCCAGCCCATGTAGCCCCTGGTAAGTCACCCTGGGTCTATAAAGTCTTATGTCACCCCAGTAAGGGTTGTTCAGCAGCATACACATCCTCACTGCCCCAGCCTCCTGCACATGTTGGTATATGTTGCCTGCTGCAGCCCTTCTCATTTGGTTGGACTGTGTCATGAAGTGTCCCTGCAGGTATACACCGGTGGTGTAGAGTGCGGAAGAAACCTGTGTGTATGCTGCTTGCTCACATTACCGTACTGTTCAGGTGTGGGCTGGCCATGTCATCTGCTGATTGTGCTGATCAACACCTGTTTGTGCAGCCTGTACACCCTGACCACCCCACCACTGCTGTCAACCCTCCCAATGTCACCAGGCAGGTATAGACACACCCCTAGCTTAGGCGTGCTAAGGCAGGAGCACTCCCGAGGCACAGTTCTGCAATGTACTTACAGTATGCCTGACCCCCCTCCCATGCTGTCAACTATATTCGAGCTCTGCACCTGGCTGACTACACACATACACTTCAGGGACCTGCATCACACCCTGGTGATAAATGGGATACACTATTGTCAACCTCATCTGCATAGTATAGTCTTCTAATGAATAGTTATATGACCCATACTGAACCTCCAAATTAATAACCACTGCTCAGTGTCACTCAGATCCATACACAACTGGCAACAGGTGCCTTACTATCACCATATTCGATGTCTCATGGTCTTCCCAGCAACAAAATAACCGGTGTCTACACGACTACAACCCGTGACCCTGCACACTACAGACGATGTGCATTACCACCACGCCATGGCAGATATACATAGATCCCAGGTTATCACGTACAGATCATCTGGCACAAACATTCAATAGTGCTGATGTCCCCAGACATATATGTTCACATCTATGTCTATCTCTATATCTACATATATCATATATATTATTTGTATACATATATACATGGACATATATATACATATATATACATATATATATATATATATATATATATATATATACATATATATATATATATATATATATATATATATATATATATATATATATATATATACACATACATACACACATATACATGTACACACATATGTAGATATTGCATTTATATCACAACAGCGGACCACATGACAGCAAAGCATTACACAGGAATGAAAAGGAAACTACATGTGCCACCTGCATCATGTAGTGTTGTTACTATCAAGGCATGTGTGTTTTGTTGCATCACATGGGTCAGACCATATCAAGAATAAGAATAGGGCTGCTGACATTTACTCACCAGACCTATTGGTGAATGTATGTGTTGACAACCCAGTGTCTTGGCAGAATATGCGGGCTGTGGACACTATATAGGTCAGCAATAAAACACACTGAACACATCCCGCAGCTAGCCACCCACAGATACCAACACGTACAGTATAACTGCCAAACACACACACCTGCCATGCCTTGGAATCGAGCACCTATCTGCCTAGTCTACCACACTACAGCATTATGCAGTAACAGAACGCGCTACTGAGTTTCAGCATCATCGCACTCCCACAGGCATACTTCTAGGTGGATGACATCAGTGAAGGCAAAGACGCCGATAGGGAATGTATGGGGAGTGAGCCATCTAAAAGCATTACTCTGTCCCCAGGCAGCTGGAAACACACACACACACATACTTGGTAGGACTGGGAGTTGAAGATACACTTAACTACCTTATCACATTACAGCATTACGCAGTTACAGAACGTGCTACCAAGATTACTAGAACACAGCACTCCCAGAGGCATACTTCTAGGTGGATGACATCATCCGCAAAGGCAAAGACACCAATAGGGAATGTATGGGGAGTGAGCCATCTAAAAGCATTACTCTGTCCCCAGGCAGTTGGAAACACACACACTTGGCAGGGCTGGGAGTCGAACATACACCTAACTACCTTATCACACTACAGCATTACACAGTTACAGAACATGCTACCAAGATTGCTGGAACACAGCACTCCCAGTGGCATACTTCTACATGGATGACATCATCGACAAAGGCAAAGACGCCAATAGGGAATGTATGGGGATGAGACATCTAAAAGCATTACTCTTTCCCCAGGCAGCAGGAAACACACACACACACACTTGGCAGGGCTGGGAGTCGAACATACACCTAACTACCTTATCATACTACAGCATTACGCAGTTACAGAATGCGCTACCAAGATTACTGGAACTAGCACTCCCAGAGGCATATTTCTAGGTGGATGACATCATCCGCAAAGGTAAAGATGCCGATAAGGAATGTATGGGGAGTGAGCCATCTAAAAGCATTACTCTGTCCCCAGGCAGCTGGAAACACACACACACTTGGCAGGGCTGTGAGTCGAGCATACACCTAACTACCTTATCACACTACAGCATTACACAGTTACAGAACGCACTACTGAGATTACTGGAACACAGAACTCCCAGAGGCATATTTCTAGGTGGATGACATCATCCGCAAAGGCAGAGACACCGATAGGAAATGTATAGAGAGTGAGCAGTCTAAAAGCATATTACTGTCCCAAGGTAGATGTAGACAAACACACAGCAGTGGTGTGAGCGGGACAACTGTCTATCTACAGAGCACCATTACAACACTACATAGATACGAGACGCACCACAGACAGTACACCCTTCAAGACAGTCAACCAGTGTGTTCAATGTAGGAATCCATCCTGACGTGGGGTATGGACATCTGTTGCCTAGATGACCACCATCACTATACAGGATGTCAATGGCCATGCCCATACACAGAGGCACATAACCGACACAAGGTGTCACTGGGCATGCTCACACACTTAGTATCACACGTCCATTTGGAATGTACTGTGTGTCCAACTACACAACGGCGTACTGGGCATGCTCACACACTTAGTAGTAGCGAAGGGCTGTCTTGCATGCACATGGATTCTAAACACAGAAGGGCACAGTTTGGAATGTACTGTGTGTCCATCTACACAACGGCATACTTGGCATGCTCACACAGTAGTAGCGAAGGGCTGTCTTGCATGCACACGGATTCTAAACATGGAAGGGCACAGTTTGGTGTTACTGTCCCCATGTACATGAAGGCCACTCACATGTACTGACCAGTACACACTCAAGAGCCATCACAGATGTCTCAGGTGCAGATCACAGTGGTAAATGCCGCATTCTACTATATAGCCCTGAGACATCACCATGTCCTTGGACCAGCAACACACATCCATACATTACTACAACACCATGTGACTCATGACCAGTGGACTGTACATAGGTCTACAGCAACTGTGCAGACTACACATGTACTGACAGGGTTCCATCATGTGTTATGCCATGCAATGATACCAATGTTCATAACCAGGTCAGCTCTACACATAACAGGGGCCCTGGGTCTTACACAGCTGTAACAGATGACTGTCGCTGTACATCAAAGAACACTCATGTTTGGATATGACATGCATGTAATCGCCGTGGATATGTACATGGACCACACACACACAACACATATGTACATAGCATAGCTTTTGCTGACCTCCGTGCAGATAAGTGGCTACAGCAATCACACGCATGCACATGGAAGGTAGGTCCATGGCTGTTGAATGCTAACAGTACATAAGGTAGCAATGTTGACCGAGGTAACATTCCCTCTGTACAAGTTACCCATGACAACCATCATATCATACAACAGTCCATGTGTTATGTATGTCATCACACATGTCCACCAATTGCAATGCATACAAATATGGCTACATGACAGGCATGTAGGACCAACACACATGCACATGTAGTGGTGTGCATGCAGCTACCATGCATGTGCAGTAGCTGATGTATGTAATTCATCTGTGCCTAACTACAACATGCAGTTGCAATGCAGCCCCATCATTGACACCTGTATATGGTGAAATACTGATAGTACGGTAGGATGTACATCAGGTATGGATGGATGTGTGTACATAAAGTGGTGATCCACCTTTGCAGATGGATGTTTGCTGAAGATGGCTCACAGGTGTGTCACAAGCCATCCTACCATTACATGTGAAAACAGTACGCTATGTTACTGTTACTTGAAGGTGAAGACATACAACCTACACAGCGGTCAGGGTGTTACTGACTGTAAATCACTTGACACCTGTAACACTTACATCCTCCCATGTGCATATAGCAGCACAATTGCTGAAGGTAGCGTTGGTACACATAATGCGGCCAATACTGCTGCATGTCTGTCAGACGTATCCTCATATAGCAGGTGTATCATTCATAGTACTGCCATGTGTGTTTGCTTGTGTGACTACATATGCCACGTATGGTGGGGAATACATCCCAATTGTTACACACTCCTGTACACTGTTATAGAGATCTGTACATACTGCAGGGTAGAAAGCATGACGTAGGCAGGGGTGGAGTGTGTATCACACACATGCCAGCTATCTGTATGTGAATGACATTTGTGGACTCCACAGTGTGTGTGTGTGTGTGTGTGTGTGTGTGTGTGTGTGTGTGTGTGTGTGTGTGTGTGTGTGTGTGTGTGTGTGTGTATGGCTGTCTGGTGCATGGAGTGAGGGTGTATGCTACCATACAGAACAGACAGGATCCCTAACCCCTCATGGTGATGCAGTCTACTACCCTGTTGATGCCATCGGTCTCAACCTTACTGGCTACCTGTACATGTTCATTCTCTGTCGCATCATGTGGGGGAACAGTACTGTGAGGGTGATTACCACATAGGCAAGGGTCCTCACCTCAACACTATCGAGTGTGCGTTATAGTGTTGTTGACCCCGTGAGTGTGGGCATGTTACTGTGTGTTTCTGTGTATGTCTGTGTGTGTTCTCATCCTGTAATGTGACAGGGTATTACTGCTACACAGTGAGGCCTCATGCTATTAAGTGGCCTCTAACGTTATCATCGGTCAGACCGCTGTGTAAACCCCCCGCACCATGTCACCATACCTGTGATGTGACCTGGTATGGATGTCACATCTCTAGCCACTGTAGCCTATTAAACAGCCCACATGCTTCTGGATCAGTAGATGTGTGGACATCTGTGGAATGGTAGCCTTTCTAACAGTGAGGTTGAGGCTACGTATAGCATGCTGGTATTGCCATACATGCCTGTGAGTACTCCACATTTACACATGTGAAACTGCAAACACTGCTACTTATTGGCACATGCAAGTAGACCTTAAGGAGGGAAGCAGGGCATCATTACCAACATGCTGTTACTGTTGTTACCAAGACACATACTGTGAACATACAACAATGCACTCCAACTGCGAACACTGTAACATAATGGCACATGCAATTAGACCTTAAGGAGGGAAGCAGGCCATAATTACCAACATGCTGTTACCGTTGTTACCAAGAGACATACTGTGAACATATAACAATGCATTATAAACCTTACTACATGGTATGTCTGGTGCGTGTCAACAGTACACAACTAATGTAATATACACTTATCTCACTATTCTGTTCACCCTGTGCATCAGACCATATGAGCATGTCCCCACACCGATGGTGTGGATGACAGGGATGCGGCACAGGCATCATCATATGCACAGGGTGATAATGTTTGCCAAGGGCATAGGCTGCACCAGTGGATGACATCATGTGCGTGGGTAAGGTCCGGTGATCTGATTGGACATGTGTGGTCATTATGCATGTGGGTGTTGAAGTGCCCTACAGATGTTTATGCTGTGTGCGTGTGTGTGTGCACACAGTTCTGCCTTTTGTCAGGCCTACACAGGGGTATTATTGACAGCTCCAGATTGTACAGACCAGGATGTACAGCTCACTGTGTTCAGCCACGTGACCTGTGCCTGCCAGGGGTTGCACGGGCACTACCAGGCGAAGGTACAGATTGGCTACTGTCTGATGACACTTGTCCACTGGAACTGTGTCCCCACTGGGAACGTCCAGGGCCACGTCCATGTGGCCTGCTGTGTTCTGGTGTGGACAGTGCACCACCAGCTGCACTGCTACTGCTACCGGCACTATGGGAGCGGGCATGTGAGGTGGCTCATTCACGTTGACCTGCACTAGGTGGTGTAGCTAGCCTACATCCACGTGACCTACGCCTCACTCCTACCAGATGTTCCAGCACAGACAGCTCACACTCACGGATTGCCATGCCATGGTCAAGGATTCTAACCATGTCACCCAATCGCCTGTCCAGAACATCAGCAATCTGCTGTTGAGCATTTGCCAATGCCTGGATGTTGTTGTTTAGAGTACGGATAGCAGCCCTCTGAAGCCTCTGCCCTTCACTGTTCTGCCATTCAGCACATGCCTGTGTCACCATTACAGTCTGGAACATGCGTCTGGTGACACCAGCTGCTGCGCTCTGTCCTGCAGGTGCATGTCTACCAGAGGTCCTCCTACGAGCAGCACTGGCCACATGCCTGTGTGGCACATCTGCAGTCATTACACTGACACCATGGTGTGGATTCACACCTTCTGTTGCCACCACACATTCCTGTTCCAAACTAACACACGCTGACTGTCCTTCCTCTATGGCCACTGGTGATGGGGTATGTGTTGGCATGAGAACTGTGTGCGGGGAAGAGCGGGACATAGCTGGGATGGCAACCATTGGCACAGATTCAGCCCCTGACAACCCTGCCTGTACCTCATGCATATGTTCATCACTGCTAGTATCTGTGGGGACACTAACATCAGATGGACCGCAGGAGGGTAACACACCTACATCACCTGTGAATGCAAAGAAAGACTCTACATTACAATAGACACACACAGACACACAGACACACCATACATGTGATTTGACAGATGGCATGCAGCATGCATGTGATACAGCAGACGGCATGCAGCTCAGACATTAATAGTGGTAGTTAGCATACCTCCCTGGGTTGCACACAACAGCAAGCAGGTGTCATATCAGTAGCCATGCAGTTCACACAATCATGGTAGTAAGCATGCATCCCTGTGATACACCATGTGGACCAGCACAGGTTAACAGTACACATGGCTGAAGTGTCCTTGACATGTAATCTGCTGATGTGTGCATTGACATGCATACATGTCTGACACAATGGTGTCCTGACACATGTACAGCATTGTAATGGGTATCACATTGCAGTGTTGTCTGTATGCCCTACAGATAGAATACACTTTTAGCAAATGTGCATGAGCATTGAAGGGTAGTGTGAGGTGTCTACATTGCTATACAGTGTGAAGTACAGACACTGTGCCATTGCATGGCATCATGAGGCACAGTGTGTAATACGCATACAGTGCATAGCCATAACTGCGTGCATACACATTACATAACTGTGGATTGTGACCCACGTCGCTGAGGTGTATACACACCAAACCATGCTGTGTCATGTTACAGGTCACTGGAAGACCTAAGGATGACACCCCTGCACAACTACTACAAAGTCTTAGCTGCCTGGCAACCATGTCCACACATGGCAGACTTGTCAATACACCATATCCCACATGACATTAATGTACCACACATACAAGGTGCACGGCTGACAGTGATGTCCTACAGCAGCAAGGGAAATGTATGGTATCTGTGGCCTGATGTGGTGTCAATGTCTGTGGAAGCTGTGCAGATGACTACTGTCATGCTATGACACAGTCATGATGTTCAACACATCTCATATGGTCGAATTAAGTGACACCTCCACTAGCTGTGCACAGGCTTTTAGGATGTCCAGTGTTCCACATCAACTATATAATCAGTCAACTAAGGCTATAGTTGGACCATGTGTGGACAATGTGCAACAGGGTGTATACACATCACAACTACTGTGTGGCTACATGTCTCTGGCCATCCTCCATGGCCATGTGTGAACATGTGTTGGCCAAATGTTTGTGATGGCCATCTATCTCACATGTCTGTGTTGTCCCATATGACATACACCCAGAGATGTCAGATATGTCACTGTCTACAGGGCTATGCAGACAACGGGTTGTATGTTTGGTATGTGGGGTATGTATTATGGGATAGTGAGACAATATTGCAGCTGGAACACTACATGTCTGGGACATGTCAGATGGCACATCACAATGTGTGCACCCATTGCAGGGGCATATTACACAATGGTGACTCCTGTGGGCTGCCCATATCCCAGCTCACTGTGTGGTACTGTTTATGCATACACATGTGTTGTTCCAATGTATAGTACATATGCCTACATTGAACACCTCCACCATTGTATGCACAGCTGTCCATACATCTAGCAATGACAGATACTGTGGTTTCATGTCGGTGTTTCATTTAGTTTGTATATATTGCACATGGGTAGCCAGTGTGAATGATGACAGATGTGACCTGTATATCGTGACTGGACCATACATTATGTGTACATGTGTTAACTGGCCACATGGCGTATAGATATATGCATTAATATGCCTGATACTGATAACTGTCTCACCTGCAATGGACTGATGTCTGTGCGGCATGCCAGAGGTACCTGTATAGGGGTGACACAGCAGTTTGAACATTATCCATGACTGTATGACAGCCACAGGGTGCACTGTGCATGTTAACACATTCGCCTGTACAATAGCATATAGTATGCACATGTGTGCATACACAGGGTAGCATACTGTAGTATGCAGCATGTGTGTAAACATACCTTGCATATGATGTTACATTACATATTGTACAGTGACACATGCAACTAAATGGGATATAATAGTCATATGTGCAGTAGTGACTTACCAGGCAACTCCAGGCTCATTGGTTGGGAGACACCCACCTCCACGATGGCAGCTAGTGTTTGTGGATGCTGTTCTGAGGGTGTCCCCAGGCTGGCCAGTACTCCTTGGTGGGTATGAGTGGGGGCTGGGTTGGTGGCCCACCACCTGTTCCACCTTGTTCCCTGGTGATTGCATTGGCATGTTGTTTTGCATGTCGTATTCAGTCCGTGCAGTGTCTGCGCACCTGCTGGTAGGTGCGGTTATGGCCACCCACATCATTAACCCTCCTGCGAAGGTCCTGCCACAGCTCATCACACTGCTGGGCATGCTGTGACACATGGCTGAACAACACCTCATAGTTCTCATGGAGGTACAGAATGAGGACATCATCCTCCAGGCAGCTATATGCTGGCAGGCATGAACGAGGCATTATCTGGAAGATATAATGATGGAGACAAATATTAAATCTAGTGCATCTGAACAGTTATCTTTGCAAATCATCATGACACTGACATGACTGACATGTTTGTGTCACACACATGTAACACCCGTTATGCATTGGATATCATCACCATATATGTGTGTCACCTCATTACATTGTTCATACTCCATGTGAATGCTGTCTTGATGTAGGCATGTCTGTTTGCCTGTATTGGTGTTCTTACCTATCAGCACATGTCTGGATGTGTCCACAGTAATGCTGTTGACCTTGATGCTGTGTATATGTCACATATCAACACATACACTGCCTTAATGGACATGAGCAGTGACAATGCACACATACTCACGGAAACCTTTACATGCATGTGTTTTGCCATATACATCTACACGGCACTGTACAACAGTTCAACATCCTGCCACATATCGCCTGTGTTGCACATGTGATAGACATGGGACAATGGCTAGCCGGATGTCATTCGCAGAGATGGTTATCAACTATAGCATGTACGGGCAAGGTTTTCTAGCTGTATCCAACAGCCATTTTGCCACTGCGAGGTGCATCAGTGCCACATTACTGATCCAGACTGTTAATAATACGTCGACCATGTGGTCATCGCACCATGTATGACAGAGATGACATGTGCAGCTTTGATGGACAGGGTTGCATGGTATGGCAGGAGTATGTAACATGTATGGCACAGGGATCTGTCCAGCATGTGGCGATCCTTATAGTAGGATGGTGGCTGTCCATGACGTATGTCTTTCAGATCAGGATATGTATGTGTAGCATGTCCAACATCACAGTGTAGCACATGTCTTTATGCAAGGTAGCCAGCATGCTGCATAGTGGAGGTGAGGATTGTGAAGGCTGGTATCGCCCATCCACACATGGCCAATACCCCTTAAAGGTAATATGTGATCCGATATTGGTCACCAGAGTGCTGAGTATGCCTGTCCAATGATCTCCATGCTCATGAATGGCATCCTGTCATGACATGGGTGCCTCGTCTGACTACCTAATAGGTCTGGAGATGTCACCAACTCAGGGAGGTGAACTGCACAGCACCATCCCTTACACAGTGTCCATAATGTTGACTGCTGCCTAGGTGGTAGTTAATGGGTACAGGGTTATTCACCTAGCGGTGACAATACTATTATCAGCTGTCAGATTGTGCACATACATCACACACCTCACCCACAAAGCCCATTCTGTATGTTGTCCACAACACTGAGACAGCTATTGCTCCTAGGTCATGGCCATTCACATCCTTACATACACAGATGCCTCCCATTTGTCTGTGTGGTATGGGCTACAATGAGGGGGAGTACACAACATTAACCCTGTTTTACTGTAGCTGCCACTGGTGTGATATGCACATGTCACTCAGACACCTTTTGTAGTGTTGCTTCTGTCAACAGGCCACTGGTAGAACACTCCTGTGTCATACGAAGGTACATCTAGTATTCTCAGTGTAGCTGGAACACGGTATGGGTGATGATGTCCTATGACCTGTCACAGGTATGCTATGCAGTGTGAAATCATCCGTACTGTCATCTACTTCTGTACTGCTAACATCTACGTTGTTAAAGGTTCATAGACTTGCAGACCATACTCAGCAGGGTAATAGTGCAGTGCCTCCAATTATGACTGTCGTCTCCACTTGTGGGTTGCAGTGGGTTGATATTATCCAGCACCCTATCTGTATTGCATATTCATGCTCAGCACTTGTTCAGAACATGTAAGCACTTCATGAGCTACTAATTACTATAGCACCCATTCCAACTCATTTCTTACAAGTACACTGTCTGTCCTTACATTTCCAGCTTGCTTACAGTACAACAGCTGTTGTACACATGTAACTCACATATCTTGTGAGACATGGTTGAATATACAGGCATGTCCAAGTGTCACTTACCAGTGCTATTGCCTGTCTATATGATGAATATGGCAAACATGTGGCAATAGAGCAATTGTCTCATGTACACAGTCAATGCTCACCTCCCAACATACGACACTACAGCCTGTGGGAGATACACATATGTAGCCATGCTGGGGGTAATGCTCTCACCAACCAAGACTGAACCTGACATTCATGTGGGGATGTTTAACATTTGCAACACACCACACTCATCACATAGTCTCACTAGATCTCCACCACCACAGGTCAGACATAGTATGAGTACAACATTTCCAGAACCTCTCCATACTCTTTGTAAGCACCAGAGGCAGCCCCCATTACCAAACACAACAACACTTACTTATAGCCCACAGACTCATGTGTGCCCATCAACTACAGCCAATAGGGTGTTATAACATACCCAACACACCGGTCATAGGTGACTCTGTAGCCGGTCACACTGATACACCAGGGATCACTGCAGTGGCTGTACTGTACAGAGGTGTAGGTAACACACGGCTCTGCTGTTCACAGATAGGACACTACCCTAGAGAGGTACCGCTGGTGTAAACACTGTAGTTGGGCTTACACATAGACTTGCCAGACAGCATAGTACCTCACTCTGAACCTGTGAAGCTATTACATGTCCTTTGTGCATCGTTAATTGAGTAGCTCTTCCATTTCGATTAGCTATCATGCTGTTACAATGTCCTGTGACTACAAGCCATATGTATCCTATTACTGTGTATTGTACATGCCAATAGACGATACCTTTTGTTTGCATGGTTATACCAGTTATGCTGTGTAGAATATCTGACATATCTACCTACAATACTGTACATTACACATATTTTACACATTATCCCATAATGCAAAGCATACTTGCACAGCAGGACCACCTTAGGCATGTTATTGTTATTATATGCCCATACACATGCCTACTGTGACAGTATATCAACATATACTATCCCCTGCTATGGCACGTACTTGTTGGACATACCCTACCACTGATGGTGGGTGGTGTGGAATTGTTCTGTTTACAGCCCTCATGTAACATCCCTTGTGGTGTATGTGATGTTTACCTTGTGGCCCACAGCAGGACACACAATTTCTACAAACATCACTATGCTCAACAAGACATTACTACATAATACCTTTTCCCACTTTATGCATTGCGTACACTTTTAATTAATACAAAACAGGCTCTACATACACTAACATACTGAGTGTTCTACATACCTTGTTAGTGTTCTGAATCTTCGTAAATATCTCTCTTACATCTTTACTGTTTAAATGGTTCTATGGTATGAGCATACGATTTGAATGTATGGCAAGTCATCCTTATATGTGTCGATACCTGTAACATGTGGTTTCCTGCTGCCAATTGGTGCTCCTGAGTAAATTATTACATGCACATCAGCTGTGCAGCTACTCCATTTGACAATTACGTGGCAACAGTGGGGTATAATTTAATTCTCAACTTGGGTGTTGCCCTTTTGCCCTACCTTTGGGGAGATGGACTGTATGTGTTTTGTTGTGAGGAATTGCAACTGCTATTTATAGAGACACGGATATTTTGAATTTATGTCCCCCGTGGATTGTGTGTGACGGCTAGAGTATGTGGTTCTACATGTGAGTGTACCTGTCATTTCAACCGTCTGATAAGGGACTATTGCAAACAAAACCTGTAACATCGCCATCTGTTCAATTATACAACAGTTACGAATTCATATGGCGCCTTTACAAATGTGTCTCTCACAAGGTATGTTAACGCTTCTGCAGATGTAATTGAGTGAGTGGATGTTTGTGATGTTATTACAGTCTGTATTGCAATTGTTTCAGGAGTGGGGGAGATGTAGGTGGGTGTACATAGCATATACAGGTTTGTGGGGACTGCATTTCTACATATTCCATATATGTGTGTGAGCTCCTTCCCTAATTGAAGACCTATCACTTAGTAGACTGAACTATGGTTGTTACGGGCTTATACATTGAGCCATTGTTAATTGGTTTCTATATAGTATGCAATTGAGGTTGATACTTCCATACCTCCAGAAATACAGCGATATGTAAAGGAATGTTACTAAATGACAGCTGTCTCATGTATTTCTCTCAAAGATATTTGCACTCATTGCAGTTGTGTTGGTGAATGAACCTCTTTGGCATGGGTTGCCACCTTTTCAAATGGCCATAGTGGGATATTTACAGGACACACATCGGTGTTTACAGGCCGACACATACCCACGGTCAGTACACAGGATAGAACATACTTTTATCCTGAATATATACTTATTCTTGTAGCACTTTAGATACTTATCATGTTTCATGTAACATTTATATTTTGTAGATAGAGGCATAACTATTTAATGCAACTATTACATAATATATGGGACATAATTATGTCCTACAATCTCAGACATTTGCCCTTTTTAATATTTTTTGTCAGGACACAACTGCCCAGGGAGGGGCTGTCCCTCTTAAAGTGGGACAGATGGTAACCGTATGCCTACGGCCACCTATAACCACACCTACCGTAATGATCTACCTCCGGGTTAGCACTAACAGACGCATGATGCAAACACACACACACACACACACACACACACACACACACACACACACACACACACACACACACATTACAGTGCTACGGAAACGCACACGGCACCCTCAACACACACATACACACACTACAGCAATCAGAAACACAGTTGAACACAGTACCTACATGGACCTCAACACCGGCAGCGATAACTAAATGTCCCTTAATATCGTGATAATATTACACGTGGTTCCAGTGTTCCAGTATTGTGTTCTTTCTGTCTTTAAGCCTCGTGATTACGCGTGTCGGTATGTGACACATTCCATAGTTGGCAGTATCCTATTTATTTCTACCTCCATGGTTGTGTACATGACGTTGACCTATCTATATATTTGCAGATATAGGTGAAACCGTATATAGCAACATATATCTCTCTATCACCCTTTCTATCTCTATTATATATATATATATATATATATATATATATATATATATATATATATATGAGAGAGAGAGTGAGAATACACCTTTCATTGTGTACATGTTGGTGTATACTGTTTCCTGGACTCTGCACTTTTGTGTTTGAACCTGTCACATTGCACAACTGCCATTGGTACATCTTGGGTAGCTTTGTGTTAGGTGATTGTGTACATGATTACATGTTCTACTCCTGGCAGTGGTCGTTTTACCCTTCAGAGCAGGCACTATTAGTACAGGGGTGAATAATGCTAGTTTCACCTGTTCTGAACATCACTGACCGTGATATGCGCAATATTCAGAGAAGCTTAGCCCTGTTTTGCGCATATCCATATAGTCATATTTAAATGACACTTACCAGCACTGGGCAATGCATATTCCCACTAACATGTGCTAAACCTGATCTGATGACCTGCATCCAACATCCATTATTCGTGCCTTCGGGATTACGTAACGTCCCTTGCAGGATGTGGTACTGGGAACATGCACAAAAGTCAGTGCATTTATCACTTGGGCATCTGGGATTTGTACACGTGTTATGGAGTTTTGTTTGTAGACTGTACTATGGCTGTTACTCCATACTGCAATCAAATGGGTAACTCAGTTAGTTTACATATGGATGAGACCTATTAATGGTATTTCCAAGTGATGTTTAATGGATGTGCTCAATCATTGGGTATGTATGTCACAGTGAGCCACACACTATAATGTGCTACACCTTCACACAACCATAGGTGGAGCATGCTGGGTGACAGATACCTGTCATGGGTACACCCCATGCTTTTCCACTACATCCATGATTACATTGTATGGAGCCCCTCATTAACACACCATTGAATCCATGCAGAGTGTGAGGGGAACAGTGATTTCACACATGGATCCTGAAATTGGCTCTGCTCCACTGAGGGTCAGTTGGTTACTCGATGTGGTGGCAACAGCAGACACTGTTTGCCTCGATTGATGAATGGCCTCTGACAATCGGGCATGTACCTACCGATGTACCTAGGAACCTATACATACAGTACCAACATATGCTGATAGGTGCGTGTACTGTTCAGGTGTTGACATTCCTTGTTCCAATAGCTGTTGTGTGTGCAATGGTTGAGGGCTGCCTATGTAGGATTCACACAGTAGGCCACCTATACATTACAATTTACAGGTGGTTGTGTGTGTGTGCCATCCATTTTACTGTGTGTGCAGGTGGAGAGGTGTGTCAGTCCATAGGGGCCTACACTGTCAAAGTATGTGCTATACGATCCCTCTTTGCCAAGGCGTAGGCATATTGGGCATGCCTCCATCTGCCTACTGGGGCTGGCATAGGGTGTTCGTGGTCTGAATCCCTCTGTGCCTGTGATGGCCTTGGCAATTGTGGTGGGCTGTGAGGGCCTTCACCATTATGTCCCTGCTGCAGCTGTTTCCGCAGGATCATATTATGTAGCATGACATATACTATGAAGATGTGGGCACACATGCCTGGAGTGTACTGCAAGGCTCCACCAGATATGTCCAAGCAATGGAACCGTGACTTCAGCATCACAAACACATGCTCTATGATGATTCTGGTTTGTGCGTGTGCCTCATTATGGCGTTCTTGAATGGGTGTGTGTGCATTTCTGATGGGAGTCATCATCCATGGCTCCAGTGCATAGCCAGCATCTCCCACAAGGTGGCCATGTGGGATGTCTCCCCTGACAAATACCTGATTCAGCTGTGAGGCATGCCAGATGTGGGAGTCATGGTAGCTTCCAGGGCTGCCAGCACACACATCCATGATAATGCCCTGGGCATTGCACACAGCCTGGCAGTTGATGGAGTGGTATCCCTTGTGGTTTATGTAGTGCCTACCATGCTCACCGGGTGGTGACTTGATATGTATGTGCATGCAGTCTATCTCACTCAGTACCTCTGGGTAGTGTGCCATATAGTGAAAGAGACGCATATTGCTGGCCAACTCCTCCTGAGTTTGGGGGAAGTATATATGCTCATTGGCATGTGGTAACATGGCATCCAGGAACTGGTGTAGTACCTGGATGCTGATGCCTGTGAGATCCCCATTATATCTCCAGTTGGCCTTTGAAAGGTACCTGTGGCTAGTATTCGCAAGCTTACACATACTTTTGTGTCCACTGGGATGGGTTCCCCTCTGTTGTTTCTGGATCTCAGGCGTGGCCGGCACAGCTCAACTATTTGCTGTAAGATGTCCCTGTCCACCCTGTAATGCTCTACTATCTCCAGATCATGTATCCCCTGGTAGGTTACCCTTGGTCTGAACACTCTTCTCCTCCTCTGGGGCCTGTGGTGGTTATCAGCATCATCCTCCACAACACCTTCAGTCTCTAACACATGGTGATGAATCACAGCTATGGCAGCTCCCAACATGTACATTGTAAAAGTTCCCCATCTGTTTACACCTATGGTGCAGTGTTTGGGAATACACAGGTATGTGTGAGGTGCTTTCACACTTTATACTATTTTTCTGTGAACACTGATGATGTCATAGGGTGTGTATGTACGATCGTAGCTACAGGGTATCTTATGTGTTTTACGACAGGTACTACTATTGTGGTGCCTTTGGTGTTGAAGTACATTTGGCTGCCGTGGATTACCTCTTGTCCTTCCCATTACATTTCTTAACGTTTCACCTCCCATTTTCTGGCATGCATCCAGCAACCTGCTTTCATTTGTACTTTCCTAAACCTGGCTTATCTTGCATAATGTGTTCTATGGCCAGTCTACTGCAGGTTTGCTTTGCTCTGCTATGACAGTTCTCTTTTCTTTGCAATCTGACACCTCCCCTATCCTGTTTTGCAGGTTTCTGCGAGCAGACTTGTCAGCTGCCATCGATTGCCCGCTGTGAGTTAATAGGTGTTAATGGCTCAGTTGTACTCCAATTACCCTACTTCTGTATTTCCTTATTTTCTTCCCCTGACCTTCCTGTTTGAGCTATGGTGCATGGCGCGTGCGTCCGCTTACTGTGTTTCAGGCACGTTTTCATCCCTGTACACATGCGCTTTCGGGCACCATATGTGCCCTCAGCTAAATGATGCTATACCTACCTCCCCACCCCTGTCCTGTGGCTTTGCTTAGCAATGGCCAGGCCAGATTTGCATTGTTCCAATGTGCTTACAGCTATGGTGGCACACCCCACTGCTGATGTCATGTATACCTCTAAACAACTCCTCGGTGTTGTAGCGCTGCACCGTATGGTACATCCTTAGTCCGGCGGGATGTTTACAATTCACTGTTATTTGCCTCATTTGCATGGCATTGACTACTAATTCCTAGTTACCACATCGAACACTGTCACAGACCCTTAGCAACCCTTGCAGCTTGGTTGTGGTGTACCATGCATACCATTGAGTATTATGGTGAAATCATGATTTGTATTACATTGCGATTTTATATTTGTATATATTTTCTTTGTGTTCCCATTTGTGCACACATGCCCTGCGGTTGTACTTTGCATTACTGTGGACATGACATTAAATGTTGTTTTTTAGGTGTTGTGCATCTTTTCTTATGCCATTGGCTGTATATTTAGCCATTGGCATATGTTAACTTTGTAATACATGTGTCTGATCTGCTTTCAAAGCACCGATGTTCTGTTTGGAAAAATGTAAACCGTGTTTATTAGTTTACATTTCTGTGGGCTTACGCTATGCCTGCACCACTTCATGAATCGCTATGTACCTTCATTTACATGGTGCAGCACTGCCCATGGGGTGATTAGCATACCTAAGCCGAGGGCTGCGCAGATCTGGCATACGCTGGTAGTGCATGTGGAATTGGATCGTACCTGAATCGCTCGGTGGCCATATTTGGCATTATACCGCCTATGCTACGCCTGCGCCTGGTGCAAGCTTCATGAATCCCGGGGGTTGTTTAGTTTGTATTTTCACATGAAATCATTATCATATGTGAAAAGAGGATGAAACTGCTCCCACAGACAAATAAACATTTTACAAAAGACTGAACTGAAATGGAATGCAGATGCTGTATTCTGTTTCATGCCTTTCAACATGATCTACGTGTCTTTTTTTTTTACTTAGATATACTTAAAAATGCAATGTTTGCAGAGGATTGGAAGGTTTGGGAAAAGGAAAAAGATAGCAGTGAGCTAGGCACAGTGGGAATATGACAGAGGCTTAAGAATGTTTACATGGGTTTTGTTCAGCGAAAGGAAAAGTAGTTGAAAAATAGGTTTATGGGAAGAACAGTAAGGGAAGATGAGAAAGGTTCAGAGAGTAGACAAGGTATTAGTTCTGTACTGAAACATAAGGGAACATGAGGATTATCCAAGACAACAGGCGAGTGGACAAACACCAAAATAGTAACCAGCACAGTGAACACAGGATGCGTAACTTCGTCAGTAAATTGCTTATGGAATCGAACTTGAGATTGCAGTTTCCTTTGTTTTGGTGTTCTGTTTTCAGTGTGTATACTTGTGTTGGGTATGAATTTGAGGATTATAACTTGACCTAACAGTAAAAATTAGGTCAATAGTAGGTATTTTATAGTGGGAGTTTCCAAAAAGAAAGAAGGTGGGATAGCTTAGAATGTTTGTCAAATCCAAATCCTAATCAATGTTTATTACAGTACTTTATTTATATGACTGCTTAGATTTTAAAGCACTGTTCATTACAATGTTTCAAAATCTAAGCAATCATATTGATAAAATGAGCAAAAAAAAAGAAAGAAAAAAAAGAAAAAGCACATAAATAAACCAGCATACTTAACAAGGCAAGCATCTGGCATCTGGCTGTAGCACAGATGATTAAGGCACTGACATGTTAATGAGCTACTTTTTGTAATCCAGAATTTGATTCCCCCAACCTTCAATTGTCTAAGGTGCAAGTCACATCACCAGATGGTGTTCTGTGGAAGTTGTGCTAGGCTCCTCAATTGTCTCCTGGACTGTCTGCTTAGTAACTATCTGGTACCTGTAACTTCACCACAAGTACCATTATGAATCTATTATAGTACATGTGGGCATTAATGACCTATGATGTGCATCCTTGGCCTAAATGAGGAGAGGAATTGTTGATCTCTGGCAGGTGTGTCCCTTACATTGGGCTGCAGTCTACCTTCACCAAGGATGATGCTACAGTACGAGCAAAAGAAGACTGACTTCAATAATGTGCTTAGTTTTGGGTGTCTCTCCAGAAGGATTCAATATTTGTCAGTGTAGGAGGACATGGTTAACAAACGACATTGCTTTGCAAAGGATGGGCTGTGTCTGTCTCACCTAGGCTTCTGAATATTGGCCAAATCTGTATTCACTTCCTTAGAGACTTCTTTATGCAATGCCAAATAACTTACTGACACAGCAAATAAAACCTAAAAAAAAAAAAAAACTAAAGAAGAAACTCCATACCCTACAAGCCCTCTTCACTCTGGAGAATATAGACCGCTATGCCATTACTAAGATGGTTTAAATCCACAGAAATTACTCCAGCAGTGCAAGGCTTCAGTCCCTTCCACACATTTAGACCATCAGCTGCACATACAGGGACAAAAGGTAGAGGAGTCTCAATTTCTATTAGCAACAAACATAACTGTATGTTGTAAATAAGAAAAGCACCAATGTTGCGAGTCCACAATAATATTTAATGAATTATAAAAAACGATGTTAAGTGCTTTCATTAACAAGTATGACTTCTTCAGAACAAAGAAACAGTTAAATAGACAAGTTTAAATACACATTGCTAGTTGACCATTGGTTCTAATCCAACCAATGCAAACAATAAAAATTCACTACTCATGAATATATAAATAGTAAAACTAAAATATTAGTTACAAAGTTAAAATTTTGGCTCAAAACCATATTGACCACAAAAATAATGCATATACTATTAATGCAACAGTCTGCTGCATTATAAACATGATGTTATTTTGTAAATGAACTTAGAAAATTCCTGCAGTAAATGAAAATATTATTAAACTGAATCTGCCTTCTCCTTGAGAATAGGCATTATAGTTATATGTTCGTTTAGTCCTGGTGGAAAATCTGCGGCTAGTCTCAACTGCCACAGAAGCTCTTTTTTATGTAGCACATTCTGCCAATCCCCACCTCTTGCTTCGACAGTTACAAATTCAAGAATAGCAAACTTGAAACATGTAAAATTATTGCATGAAATACTATGCTTATATAGGGCGTTGGTATCTTTCTTGTTTTTGATATCATAAAGATGCTCATATATCCTAGTCTTGAGCATTCTCTCTGTCTTCCCCACATAAAAAGAAGGACAGGTGTTACACCTAGCTATATATACCAACCTATTAGAACAGCAATTGCCTTTTTAAAAAAAACATGACTTTTATTCTGATTGTCAATGGCAATAGAACTGTCATGTAGTATATAACAGCAATAGGAACACCTGCCACAAGGTTTACTTCCACCTTTTTTGTCTTGCATATACATAGAACTGTTACCTGTCTCTAACAATAGTTTGATATTAGGCCCTACTTTAGTAGAAAATATGGGTTTTTCACCCAATATTTGGAATATCTCACTGTTAGTTTTAAAGATGTTCCAATTTTTTATCAATATTCCCTTCATCTGGGAGTACAAGGGACTGTATTGTATTACACAAGTTAGTTGGAAATCGGGCTGAAACTGAACATCTGAGTCATTTATTATATTGTTAGTATTCTCCCTACCAGTACCCAAAAGAGGAATGTATATTTCACCCCATTTATTGAGAACATCTGTAAGTATTGGGTCTATAAAGTGTCCAGGATAACCTCTCTCCAAAAACATATTCCTTAAATGTTCAAACTCTGTTATCACATCACTTCTCAGGGTTGTCATCCTCGCTATTCTTATAGCTTGACCCTTGATAATACTTTTTTTCTGATGAATTGGATGATAACTGTTATAATGCAAATAACTGTTGCAGAAAGTATTTTTACGGTACATTTTGGAGATATATCCATCCTGAGCTTTAATTATTTTAGTGTCCAAAAAGTTAATCTCTTGTTCATCAAACTGAAAAGTAAATTTCAAAAATTCAGTAGTTTTATTCAGATACTGAATAAACTCATGTATTAACTCTGAACCTCCATTCCAAAAAATAAAAATATCATCCAAAAATCTACCGTAATATATAACATTAGATAAAAATAATTCACTTTGGAAGACATGTTTGATTTCCCAACCCAGGAGAACCAAATTAGCATACAAAGGGCAACCCCTCTAAGCTGTTGAAAATATTCTCCTTCAAAATATATATAGTTATTTTCTAATATAAGGTTCATAAGTTTACATATTAATAAGACTTCAGCTGTAGTTAAAGATGATTGGGTGAAGAGTATCTCTTAAAAAAGGCAAAGACCTTCTGTTTTAGGAATGCATGAAAATAGATCCTGGACATCAATAGTTAGAAAGAAGCAGTCAGGAACCCACACATTTAAACCATCAGCTGCACATACAGGGACAAAAGGTAGAGGAGTCTCAATCTCTATTAGCAACAAACATAACTGCATGTTGGTTAAGCAGGATGATGCCCTGTCATTTATCTACGTGCAAA
Organism: Protopterus annectens; assembly: GCF_019279795.1. NCBI lineage: Eukaryota > Metazoa > Chordata > Ceratodontiformes > Protopteridae > Protopterus > Protopterus annectens. The sequence continues at coordinate 190,385,474 of NC_056735.1, read as the reverse complement.
TCAATATAGACAATGCCTCATATCATATCTTAATGAGCTATAGGGTGCTCTGGATGTCCCTGAAATCCCATAGCTTGTACCTAGACCTACACGGGACACTCACCATTAAACCAAATGCACTTCTCATGAGAGACTTTAACTATTCCTCTATAGACTGGGAAACACACACTGTCTCATACTTACAGGCAAAACTATTCCTGGACTTGATTAACACAGATACCTTTGACCACATAGTGTGCACACCCACCAGAGGTTTAAATATACTGGACATGGTAATCACCAATATTGGAGAGCACCACAATCCACCCCACCTGGTGTCATGTTGTCACTGGTGAGGTTGGGCAACAGAGCTGTGTCAATCAAAATAAAACTCAACTTAGTAACCCCAGCAAACCCTGCAACAATCTGGTACTACTTGAAAGCAAACTACACACTACTAAGTGATAGTTTGTCAAAATTCAATGCTCCTCCTAACCCTGAGTTCACAGCAACCTAGGCAGAATTATTCACTGAGACTCTATATGAGCATTTAAATTAATGTATAAAGGCTGCTGTACCTACTAGAAGTAAGCCCAAAACATACTCTAGAAAACACCACACTGGTAGAATCCTAACCTTAATAGGGTATATAACAAAAAGAAAAAAAAAGTCAGTCAATATCAGGAAGATCAACTTCTATAATGATAGGAACTCTCAAACAAAACTAAACAGGAAACTAAGAGGACTAATTAAGTCCAACAAGGCCAATTATGAGGTTGATAGCCTCACAGGCTAAAGACAACCACAAGGCCTTCCACAGCTATGTCTGAAACTTCAAAGGGGGCACATATCAATGTGCCGAACTGATGGTCAATTGTGCCACCTTTAATGAGCATAGTAACACAGGGACTTTGCTGTCTGACAAAGTTAGCTCAAACTTCAACTTCCAAATTCCGCTACCTCTCCTCATGAAATACCTACTAGCATAACCCCCTGACTATTAACATGGAACATTTCCTGGTGGCTAATGCCAAAAATACATCTTCAGTGGGTCCAGGAATATCCTGGGATGCCACCTAAATAGCTTGCAACATGACCCATCAGACTCTCTTGAGTCCCTTTTCAACTATAGCCTCAAAGCAAGTTTTGTACCACAAGAATGGAGGACTGCAATGGTTATCCCACTTCATAAGGGTAGACTATCAACTGACCCCAGAAACTACAGACCTATTAATCTGACTATTCTAATATGCAAATCCATTGAATTATCATGTAAATGATCAACAAAGACATAGGCAACCTTTAGACACTAGACCCGACTGAGTTTGGCTTAGTCAAGGGGATAGCATGATTAAACATACATTGCAGGTATGAAGTTGCTTTTAGAAAATGGTAAAATAACAGAAAGTCAAACAAGAAATAAAACATACTTAGGCAGCAGGTCAAATACTTGAATTGTAATATTTGAAGTGAAAACAGAAGATTAGGATACAGAAAACTTTACATTTAAGTATTTAGTTTAGTTTTTGCAAATCTGTACTGTTAACCATTATCCCTGAAGCAATTGCATACCACTTGATTGTAGAGATGCTCATACAGAGCAAATCTGAATGCCTGGGAAGCTTTTGATTTTTTTATTTCAGGTTGGACTTTGTTACATAGGCCAGGGCCCAATTTAGAAAAGGCTCATTCTTCTGTAACAGTTTTGGCAGGGGGCCTAAATAGAGTAATGTCATTTACTTGACTACTTTTTAAGGAATACGTTTTTTGCTTGTGGGGGAGTATCCACTTTAATGGTAGGCAGTAGCCATCCTTTAGTACCGCATCTACGTGCCCTGGTGAACTGATGCAATATATTGGTAACATGAATTACCTCTTAGTAACCAGATAGGATAGTTTTGTATAAGCTATAAAGAGTTATGGTCATATTCCAAAAACCCTAATCCAAGTATGATGAAACCATGACATGGGCAACCCAGCCATTTGTTCTCAGGAGGTAATATGTGCTTGATGCTGGATATAGTCCTAAGATGAAAGCACACAGACTTTACAACAGCTTACGTGGATCTGGCCAAGGCTTGTAACACTATTTTCCATGTTGGATTTGCAAATAAGTTTAAAGGCCTTTTTGTGAGGTGGATAGCAAACTACCTGACAGATAGAAACCATATAGTTAAAGTAGCAAGTGTTACATAGCAAAAAGGGTGACCGTGACATTCCTCAGAGCTCATTAATAGGAGCCCTTCTGTTTAGCATTTGCTTCTCAGATTGCCAAAGCACTAACTCAGATATATGGACTAGTAACCATGCCATTGACTCCAAGCTTGGTACTTGATATCTGATGCTGAAATCAGAGATATATTACAAATGGGTTTTAATGAAATTCAAGGATGTATAGCAGTTGCATTGTCAGTTTTGGTAAATAAATCTCAACAGCAGCTTACAGCACAAATAACATCCCACTCCAGACCAATACAGTCTACATAAATCTCTGTACCTTCATAGGCAACTCCTTATCTAGCACAAATAATTATTAAAGGTATTTCTTCCAGGTCAAAAAAGTTATCATTTATTTATAATTAGCCCAGATCAGAACAATCACAGAAAATAATGCCCATTTTAACATGTATTTATACAAACACATCTCACTAGACAGATTTCAGAGGCTCCTAATTAAAAGTATCACTGGAAAGAAGACCATCCAGCTACCAAGATAGGCTTGCAGCTCTGTGCTTGTACTCTGCCTGTTACAGATTTCTGCACAGTGATTTCTCTCTAATATTCCATACTGTTAAGGACCCAGTACTCCTTGATCTGCTATACCACCACAAAATAAATGGCTTCACAAACACACACACACTGAACACCTGAATCTCCATCAACAAATCAATAACACAAGCTGGAGGGGCAGAATTATTATTCAGTGCATCCCCCATCTCTGAAATAATCTTCTGTGACATATAAAACAGAGTGATACCCTCGCTTCCATTAAGGCAAACCTTGCTGATTGGACAGATGCTAGTAAAACCATCCTGTACCTGATTTGTTTGCACTACCGCAGGCAGAGGTGTTGTCCTATGAAGACTGGTATTTTCAAGGTGATTATAATCCAAGGACTGATTCTACCTTGTAAACTCTATGAATCAAGTTGAAAAGAAAAAGTGAGTGAGTATGTGTTCTGTTCTGTGTTGATGCTACCTAAGCAGTGTAAAGTGCGGAGGAATTTTGTTTGAAATGTGTGCTGCAGTCAGAGGTGGGAGAACCTTTAATTTTATTTCCCATCCTTAGCTTCAGTTCCTCCCATCTATTTTGTTTACCCACTTCAGACTCACCCTCTCCCATGGCCTACTCTCACTACTATTATCACATAAGTCATCCATACCCCTAAACCACACTACAGCGGCTCTCAATGACTTCTATAATATATTCTATTCATTGCCACTTCTTAGCTCAAAACTATGTCCACTCATATTCTTATACCAATGACACATGAATGATCAGGAGTGAATAGCCAACATACGTATATACTGCATAAATTATTTATATGTCTGTAAACAAACATATGCTAAAACAAAGAGTGAGATGGTCACACAGAAAGAACAATCAGTAAAAACTAAATCAAAATTCTCGCCAAGCTAGAACTTCCACTGAGTGATCTCGCAAACCTCTTGCATCAGAGGAAAATGGAATATATGCAAATTACCCTTATGAACATCATCTGTTTCAGCTATATGGTTCATAGGTTCATGTATTAGTACTAAGCTAACTGTCCTTGTAGCCATTTTAAGCATTGCCAATTATCCCTTGTGAGACTCAAACCCTGCACCCTGTGTTTAGAAGGCAAACACCTTAATCATTAGGCCACCCGCTGAATGCCTATGATTTACTTCTTTTTGAGTCATTTCAATGGTCAATTTCAGGTCAATAAAGCCAAACCCCACTAGCTGCACATATGCATATTTCGGCCTTGTTATGACCTCATTAGCACAGCACAAGCAGAGTGTTTCACTAAGCATAAGAAACACAGGGCTGTTATACCTAGGTGATGTCCATTACCATTAGGGTGACTGCAAAATATCCCAACTAACAAACTAAAACAAAGACTAAGAAGGTCACACAGAAAAAAAAAAACAATCAGTAAAAACTAATACAATGCTCCATTCAGTATGTACCTGACCAGGAATATGCAGCAAATAGAGTGACCTCAGAGGTTCCTTACAAAAAAACTAGAAAGAGTAACAAACCTGCCTTATACAGAGCACCTTAAACCCCTTCCCCTCTACTCAGTCTTCTGCAGATTGCTGAGGGGTGATTTATGCCTGGCTTACAAGGCATCTGCAAACCCCACACTTATGAATCTTCTACATATTTGTAAGTCAGAGAGTACCAGAAATAAAAGGCCTAGGGACCTGAATTCTGTCTGTGACTTAAATAGAACATGCTGGAGAGACAGACATGCGTCCCAGAGACTGCTCCTCCTATGGACAGGCTTCCCATCCATGTGAAGCTGAGTTGATCTATTGCCCAGTTTAAGCACAGCTTAGTGGATGGGGAATAGAAAATTTACACTGAGCCTGGCACTCATATCCCTTATAGATAGAGGTAACTTATAAATACCTCGTGCTTAATGGCCTGTCTGGATACAGGACATCATTATTCTTTCAGGAAAACTTGGCCAGGCTTAGAAAAACCCCAGTTCACTAGCCTAGTAACAATCTACGGCTCTATGACGCTATTAATCTACGGATCTATGAATCTATATTAAGCAACAATCGGTTACACTGGAAGATAAAGCTAGAATAGAAAACCTTGAAGTTAAGTGGAGTATAAGAATGTGAAGAAGGGCTGGTGTTAAAACTAGGTCAGCACACTGAACTAGCATTACCAAAAGGATGCTAGGAACTGAGAGAACCTAAAGGTGCAGTTAATTATAGCTGAATACAACTGTAGTAAATAAAGAATAAAAATAGTTTGGCCTGTGACGTGGTAAGAAAAGAAACATGATTTACTGTATGACAGTCATGGTAACAAAAAGATGATCAACTGTAGAAGGAAAACAGATCCTTATAGATCCTAATTTTTTTGAAATTTATGCTGCAGCTGACGTCACAATTTTCAAAGGAAATTGGTGAGTATAGAAGACAGAATATAATAACTTTTTCCTGCATTTCTGAAGGTGTATTTCTAGATGGCAAGAACACATTTACTAGTGCAAAATCATCAATGGCAAAACTGAAAGAACTGTTTAAATTAACTGATAATAATGTAGAAGAAATGGAGTAACTTAACCCTTAAGACAGTACTTTCCCCATGTTCTTTCTTTTGTAGGTGAAGATATATGAGAAGAACCGATTGATCTAGGCAGAAAAGGGGAATGCACACATGTTCAGTGGTTGTTTGACCCATGAGGACTTATTAATCTACTTGGGTAAAATAACAGAGTAAGCTAGTGGTCACTCCATATAAATATGTTAGGATTTATTATGCATTTGATAAGATAAAATTCTGTAGCTTACAAAGATAAATTCATCCAGCTCCCAGTGTGTATGCATGCATCTAAAATTAAAAAGAAAAGTATAAATGAAAAGTTTTAAAATAACATAAGAAGATTATATATATATATATATATATATATATGTATGTATGCTCTGCGATAGAGCAGACCTAATATATGGAAAGAAGAGATATAGAAAGTGTAACACAACTGTATATACAGCGCTATTTGTTTGTTTGTTAATAATCAGTCTTAACAGATTAAGGTTATAGTGACTGCTTCCTTTTCATTGTAATGGTATATGATTAAAGATGGTAGCTGTGCCCAGATTTAATCAAGGTGATGTTGAATTAGAAGAGCAGATATATGAGGAGGAACTGAGACAATTGCAGTCTACAAACATGTTATGGAGACTGACAGTACACACATTTTTAAGTCTGCAGTATTACAAATAGTATGCAATAGTAAGGGGAGGTTAAAAATCAAAAATTGGCCAATGAGAATATATTTGGACATCCAGATTTAGTGCTGATAAACATAAAGGATCGAATGCATGTGTTTCTATTATATCACTGTTAAAATTGAGGGGGTATACTCAATAATATTTGGTTAATTTGAATTGTGACTTTGCATTTACTATATTTAAATGTGTGTGTAATATTTGAGTCTGAATACCTGATGAAGTGCCTTTGAATGTGAAAACTTGTAATAATTTATTTAATAAATATTTGTTGGCTACATTATGTTCCTTCAGCCAGATTTTTATTTTCATTTTTACTTACCATGTAAGTGGTTACAGGCTTGGTTTGCCTACTTGAGCTCCCACTGTTTACAAACAGATTAATATTATATTGGCTACAGTCAGAGAATGTTCTGCAATGGCTTTAAGGTTGCTTTAACTAAATTATATAATTCTTTTGGTATCCAAAGGACTGTAATGTTTCTTGTGCTTTCCTGCCCTTCAGCTACAGACTGATGTTCTCATTTGAAAAAGATCAAATAACCAACTTTTCTCATAATAAACCAAGTAAACTTCAATTGTTTTTGACTAGAATAACCAGTTACACTTTCATGTGAGAACTTCATAAATAAGTCAGAAGCACATTTTGTGCTCTCGCCTTCCACTTCCTTCTTAGCACTCCATCCTGTCAAATCTTAGCTTAAGGGTATTCTTGTATCTCATAGAAAGCACAGCAGTTCTCTAGAACCCTATTTCTTTGCAATCCCCTGACAAAACGTTGTTTCTCCAGAGATCAGAATTGTAGATTACAATATATTCCCTACTGTGTTCATTCTATAAGGGGGACGTCCAGATTTTGCAAGTTTGACCACCACCTCCAGTAAACATGGAAAACACCAAAGACACTGTATAATCAGACAGCTTTATACTCTGTAGTAACAGAAACATGGAAAATGCACTATATGAGGACCATATAATTAAAATAAATATAGTTTAACACCATAAATCCCACATCCATATTAAAACCTTTTGAGAATATCTTTATGATATTATGTGACTATATTAAAATGAAATGCTCTTTTTACAGGATGCATATCCTATATTAACCAAGTCTGAAAACAGC
>NC_056735.1:190338418-190373418 GCF_019279795.1 Protopterus annectens | reverse complement strand
AATGAAAAATAATGCAACAGTTCCATAAACACTGCCTCATATGTAAATTGGTGTTGCCTAGATGAACCTATCTCAAAAAGCAAAATTGAACAAAAATTAAATAATTCATATAACTAATACATTGGGTTTTGCATTCCTCCTATTAGCAGCTAAAAGCAAAATGTGTTTCTAGTTCTGCCTTGAAGAAACAAGTTATGTAGTTTACGTGATTTGATTAGCACAAGCCATTTTCTTCTTCTAATCCTGACACACTGCTCCCTCCAAGCTGTGAACATAATTACCGAGTTTCTGATTCCAAGATGCAATATTTTACATTTATTTTTTTGCACTGAATGTAAGCTGACATTTTTCAGATCATTCTCTTAATCGCGGCAAATCATTTTCATTCTTCCTACACCCTGTTGTACATCAAGACTGTTGGATAACTGCATCATCAGCAAAAGGCAAACTTTTGATTCTGTCTGCAGTTTTGCTTATCAATTTACTTTTACATGACCTGACAAGGACTTCTGGGAGAAGGACATCCTTATGAATCTCTCAGCAGAATTCATATCTGCTAAATGTAATAAAATATGAAAGGTTTACAATGTCAGCAGACTCATCAATTTACAAGGCACAATAAATCCACTTACAAGGTTTAATAGTGACTTCTTGTTGTTATAGTCATCAGTTGTTTCATGACGTTACTTGCTGTTTCATCTAGGTGAGGATGAACTGTGCTGCTGCACACTAATATTATATATATATATATATATATATATATATATATATGTGTGTGTGTGTGTGTGTGTGTGTGTGTGTGTGTGTGTGTGCGTGTGTGTGTGTGTGTGTGTGTGTATATCTGCTCTAGGCCCTTTACATAAGATATGGTACAGACTATTTCTCAGCTGGTTTGATTCTGTCTTCCTTAATGAAGTGCTGCTTTTTTGTTTAAAAGTTACTAGTGATATAAGATGTTACAGTGCTTTTGTTAACACTTGTGATATACTCCATCTTCTTTTTTTTGAAAGTGATTCTAACAATGTCTCACTGTATTACCACATCTTTTTTATTTGCAGATGTCTGTTAATTTTGAAGTGGCAGTCCTTAAGCTTTAATGACATCAGTTTCATCTTTAATAACTTAACTCTTTAAAGTGCTTATCTTAATCAATCCATTGCCCATTTGCAATCAAAATTTCCCAAGCTAGCAGCAGGAAAGAGCTTGTGCAGCTGCTACCAGCCTGAGTGGTGGATCACTGACTTAAATAAACTGACTGCTCAGTGCAGAACGCAGTCACTGCGATGCATGTATGTCACTTTACACTACAGAAATTGACTGGTCAGTGCAGAGCTCAGTCACTGCAATGCATGCATGTCACTTTACATTACAGAAATTGACTGCTCAATGCAGAGCGCAGTCACTGCGATGCATGCATGCATGTCACTTTACATTACAGAAACTGACTGCTCAGTGCAGTCACTGCGATGAATGTATGTCACTTTACATTACAGAAAATTACTGCGCAGTGCAGAACTCAGTCACTGTGATGCATGTATGGTGTGTCACTTTACATTACAGAAACTGACTGCTCAATGTAGAGCACAGTCACTGCGATGCATGTACGTCACTTTACATTACAGAAACTGGCTGTGCAGTCCAGAGCTCAGTCACTGCGATGCATGCATGTCACTTTACATTACAGAAACTGACTGCTCAGTGCAGAGCACAGTCACTGCAATGCATGTATGTCACTTTACATTGCAGAAACTGACTGCTCAGTGCAGAGCTCAGTCACTGAGATGCATGTATGTCACTTTCCATTACAGAAACTGATTTGCAGTGCAGAGCTCAGTCTCTGTGATGCATGCATGTCACTTTACATTGCAGAAACTGACTGCTCAGTGCAGAGCTCAGTCACTGAGATGCATGTATGTCACTTTACATTACAGACTGGTTTACATGTTTAGCTGCAATGTAAGTGCTGATTCTCCTGACCAGCCATGTGTAGTGACTTACTGATTTCACATCATTTCTAAAAGCAGGTGCTCCCTTGCTCTTTGCACACAATCTCAGGCAACCTTAGAAGATAAATAAAGTCAACTTTGCTAGCATGGCTATTAAAGGCAACATTGACTGCCTACTTCTAAGATAAAGTTCACTTTGCAAAGAAGATATGGCTACTTTGCCCAGCTAAATGAGCCATAACTACTTGTTTTCAGGTGCATAGTACAAAACTTTGGTCATTTCTAGATTATCATATAATTGGTTGTATTATGAAATGATTAGTCCCTTAACTGTAGTATAGCTCTAAACAGTAGCAGTATTTATGCTACTATGTATGTGCAAAAGTTTACTTTCAGAAATATTATTTAGGACAGCACAGTGGTGGGCATATAATCTTCCTCAGTAAAATCTTCAACATCATCAAAATGTTATCTTTATAATTTTTCAATGGAATTGTCCAGCAAGGCTTGCTAGGCTATGGCCAAGGTGTACTTGAGTGTTTCAATGACTTGCTGTCTCCTTGCTTAGGCAAAGTGAGACAGGCAGAATAAAACCTAGGGCTAAGTTAAGTGATAATGTTCCAGATGTTTTTACCCAGTCAACCAGTCAGATAGATGGCTACAGATATATGCAAAGATGTATATTTTATCTGATAGTAGAATTCAGACTTGTTGCTAGTTCTAAAAGGTAATTTAAAAATAAATGGTCCTATCCATATATAGAGAGAACCACAACCAGCCATGATATGACACAGAGCAACAAGGCCTCTACCTCCTTCTTTACCCATTTTTGTTTCAGTATCCACTGCCAATCATTAGTGGATGGGAGTTCCGCTGTGGCAACTCCTAACCGGGAAAAACCAAAAGATTTTCTTTTTATTCTTTCTTGATTCCATTAGGTTAACTGTGTATCTGACCTCCTAATTCCAAATAGCAGTTTGGCAGAACATCTCCATCTTGTTAGCCAAGAACTGCTGCTATCATGGGCAACTCTAAAGCTTTACCAAAATAAGTCGGCACTTATAAACTCTCATCAAGGATGAAAGCAAAACATGTAAAAACATAAATCTGAGCATGACTCTCAAGTAAAGAATGAATTTATTAAGTTTTCAACTAATAAATTAATTCTCTGGTTGGACTCATGCTTGGACAAAGCTAAAGCTTTTCTACAGAATGACCTTGACAGTGGAAGCTAATAAGAAATAGTAATACTGTCTACTTAAATGAGTACTATTTGAGTGTCTCTCAGAAATATTATGACTTACAGAGGCTATACATTTTTTTTGCTATTGTCTCTAAGTTACTTCATAAAATATGAATATGTACGTAATCTGGTTAGAGGGTTGTTTATCTAAAAACATGTCGTTATGTTTGCATGAGGCAATATTTGAAAATAATACATTAATTTATTAATTGAACAGTGGCAAAAGTTTAATAAATATACCGTCTTTAAATATGATATTGGGTTTGTGCAACAATATGATTATGTGAGCACAAAATGGACTTTTCTAGATAAAATGTTGGAAATTTGCAGACATTTGCACTGCACTGCACTGTATAATATAAGACGTGAGGTATTCAGGGCACACCAAACACCAATACAGAGTTATGTATGTATGTGCAAGTGCTGAGTGTACATATTTAAGTTGCTACATTTAAAAATGACTGATCATTGATTGAACTCTCCCACTATTTTATTAACAGCTGGGTTTCTGCAATCTATACAAGCTGGCATTCATTTCACTCAGTCATACAAGCAACACGGAAATGAAAATATGTACCCTGTACTTTTTATGAACAATTTTCTGAGGACAATACTTCTGGTTTAGATCCAGTCTCCTGGATGTTGTACAGCACTGTCTTATCATCTTAGGTTTTCAGCTGACCTCTTTTCTCTTACACTTAATGAGAGAATAAATACCTTGGAAGTTCCTACTTCTTTCATAACACAAATCTATTACCCTGGCATTACTTCGAGTAATGACTTACTCGAACAGAATGAATGAAGATTATACCAGCATTTCCTCACACCAGCAAACACATTTGGCATTACCCAACTTACCTTGATGTCCGGAGGTGTCCTACACAGGTTTTTCAGGTGGGCATGCCCCTTTCAACCCCTACTAATTATATATTCCAACTCTGGGATCTCACTACAATGAGGAAAAGTGTAAAATGTTCCTGAACCCCCCCCCCCCCCCCCGTGGTGTGATGCAACTGTAAATAGCAATGTTCAAAACCATGAATGCAAGCTGTGTCTCAATGTTCCAGAAGCAACATAATTTCATCTTGGTATTTTCAAGTGTTGCACCTGTACCCTCAACCCTCTGAATGATGGTAAACTAACTTATAAACATTTGATAGTAAAAATATAGATATAGGTATAGATATACAGTAGATATAAATAGATATTTTAGCATTTGTATAACAAAAACACCCAATCCACACTTATTTCATACTAAAATAGACTAATAAATTATTACTTTTAAATTACTTTTAGTTTTTCTTCTTTGGATTTAGCTGTTTTTCTAATGCACTTCTCTTTGTTTTGATTTAGTCTATTATTAAGTTTAAGATAAGGTGACTCAGACTAATGTTGGGTGTTTTTCTACTCTCCAAAATGAGTGTAGGTTACACAGGCCATGAACTGTACCATGTATCATACACACACACACACACACACACACACACACACACACACACACACACACACACACACACACACACACACACACACACAGTTATGCATACCTCTCAACTGTACAGATTTTCACAGAATGCCCAGATTTTTGCCTCATATTTTTGGTGTGTTCCTCCTAAAATCTGTACTTTTCTGGCAAATAGCTGGGGTTTGAACTCATTAAATAATGACAAACATTTGAGTTTAAGACTCCACATCCTTCAGAAAATTCACGATAATGCAAAATCTATTATTCTATCAACCTTCTAAGTTTGTAAGAACAATATTTAAAATCTGTCCCTATTTGTCCTCCCATCATTTTAGGCTTTGTCCAGATTTTTTGATCTAAGAGGTTGAGAGTTATGATGCAAACACACATGGTTGCTTTTGTAGACATTCATCATGTCATGGTTCTGTATTGTCCTAAGGCAATATCTATATCTTGCCATACTTTGAGTTGCCTACCTGCAAACCATATAACTCCATGTTTAATTATTTTTAAATTGCTTAACTTTACTAACAATCAGTTAATTTTATACTGTGCAGGTATATCCTGTGAAAGATAGAAAGAGTTTAAATTGACCAGGATTGTGCAAGCACCATAACACAGGGAATGTAAGCCTTTTCCATTGTTTGCTAACTGTTTTATCAAAAATGGAAACACACACTCCATTTAAATATCCAGCCACCTTTCTGGTGAAGTGGCAAAACAATAAAAAGTCCTTTGGGGTCCACATAAAAAGTTATTTCCTTTCTGAAAAAGAACTTGCTAATGGGGTGGCCAACAGGAATTCCTCATTTACTATTGCAAGAGCCCAGTCAGCCAGTCTAGGGTAATCAAAGGCACCAAGAAATGTGCAACATCAACTGGTATCCAGATGAATCTCATATTCCAAGCTCCACATGAGTGGACTGCATGGCACATGATTTGGGAAGGGATACCTGTTTTGGGAGGTCATAATGAGAAATGCAAAGAAGTTATTAGCTCATTTTTTTCAGATAAAGGATAAAATGTTTACTCCACTCTTACAAGAAAAAGAAGATAATCAAATGGGCTAGGGACCCTGCTGGTCCTCAGCTCACTGAATGATTTCTAATACGTTTTCTGTTTTAGCAGGTGACAAGGCCCCTAAAACTAAGAAAAAACTCTTAAAAATGTGGTTTCTCTGACCACTAAGCCACAAAAGAAAACTAAGCATAAAGAGTTGGAATAGAAGAGGAGTGACCAAAATGTGTATATTTCTGGCATAACTGGGACATTTCAGTAATAATGGCATCCAGTTGGCAGTTAGCCTCCCCTTTAGAAGACTGATTCTCTGAAACCCCTTGACATGATGGCACAACATTTTCCCATGGAATTACACACTGGTCTCCCCAAAAAGTGGCACGATAGTACCCTGAGTGAAGCTCCCTTAAGTCACTTACTTAACTTGTGAGCTGTTATTTTATTTCCATTTTCTTCTGCTGCACATTTTCTAGCATTTAATTCCAACAATTCCAGACTTATAACCATGATACTTTTGCTCCTTGCTTTGTTATGGCTTTTTTGACTGACTTTGAAGCAACGCTATATGTGATGACTCGGACACTATGCCTTAAACTAGCTCTGCTTCATGTGAAGGTAGTCTTGTAGATTTTAAAGGACTACCAAGTGCAGATTTTATGTTATAACTTTATTTCAAGCCACCTGGCCTATCTTTGACCCAACAACTATAATCTTGATTATCTGGGTAAAACGGCAACTGAACGGCTTAAAGTCCACTTAATCCACCACAACAGATTATATGATAAACTAAAACAAGATTTAATGTAAGCGCCTTCACTGGAAAAATGTTCCAGCTTCTTCAGACTACAAACAGTAAAATACTTAGAAAAAACACCTTTTAAAACAATTCAAAAAACGAACTGCCAATAGAGTTCATTACCCCTCCTGATGTCATACACAAGCATTTAAGAATTAAAGCTATATGGGGTTACTCCAACTTAAAACACACTGGGATGCTTAAGCAACCTCACAGCACCATCATTAAAGAAAATAAAGAATTTTTTTAAAAATAAAAATAACAATAATGACAATACTGAATTTGTGTACTATAAATAACACCTTAAAATTACATCCTTTACATGGTCGAGATACGGCTATGTTAAGTCGCTCACCGATCTAATATACTATATTTTTATAAAGTAAACTATGATATGTGAGACCAAAAGACCAAGCTGTTGGTCTCACATATCATAGTTTACTTTATAAAAATATAGTATATTAGATCTGTGAGCGACTTAACATAGCCGTATCTCGACAATGTAAAGGATAAAATTTTAAGGTGTTATTTATAGTACACAAATTCAGTATTGTCATTATTGTTATTTTTATTTTTAAAAAAATTAAAAGTAGCCAACTCCAAATCCAGCTCCAGACAAGTGACAAGCTGAGTACCTCGGGGTTCAGTCCTGGGACTGCTCTTGTTTGGCATCTACTTCTCTGACGTACAGGCCAAAACTAAGGGATTCTGGCTAACAAAGTTCACAGATGACTGCAAACTGGGAGCCATTATTGAATCCCCAAATGATGTGGATACTCTACAAAAGGGCCTTACAGAAACAGATGCTTGGTGCCAGAGTCATAGACTCAAGCTTAATGCCAAGAAATGTATAGTTATCCCCTTTGGGAAAAAACATGTACCTGTGAATTACCACATAGGTGGAAGTACACCAAACACCGAAAGTGTGATAAGAGACTTAGGGACACAGGTGGACAGTGGTCTCACTTTCGATAACCACATCAACACAACAGTCAGAAAATCCTTCACACCTCATCATTAAGGGCTTTTCATCCAGAAAAAAGGAGGTCATTGTCCCACTGTACTCATCCCTCATTAGACCCATTATAGAATATAACACCCCATTTGGTATGTACCTCTCACGATATCTGCAACAACTGGAAAGGCCGCAGAAATATCTCACTAAAAGAATCACAGGCCTAAAGCAGATGCCCTATCCTGACCGTCTTAAAAAACTCCAGCTATACTCTGTCACATATCATCTACTCAGAGGTAATCTCTGCTTAACATACAAGGCCATGTCAAACCCAGAGCTGTTGGACATGCTACACTTAAAGAAATCCCAATCCCTCAGAGCCACACGCTCCAGGGATCTAAACCTTGTCATCACAATAAACAAAACATGCTGGAGGGATAGGTTCTTGACCCAGAGACTCTCCGGACTCTGGAACAGACTGCCCATACATGTCAAACAAAGCGCCTCTTTGGCCCTCTTCAAAAGGAACCTTGACGATTGGATGGGAGAAAGGAACTTCACCCCAGGGATCATGTCATTAGCATTGCTAGACAGGGGTCCAGGGAAGTAAATAGTGTGGGAAGAAATAGCCAGGGAATTGTTATGGCTAGGCTTGTATAGGCCCTAGGGCCATTAGCCTAGTGCCAGTCTTTGAACCTATGAACCTATTAACAACCTGTAGAACTGCATAGTTAAAATAATGTTCACCCATTTCTTTAATGTAATTAAAAAGAACATTAGTATTGATATAACTCCTTATGTCTGATAAATGGTGACTCTTTTAATTTTCTCTTTCTATATGCTTCCCTGTTTATAAATGACTTAACTCACAACATAAACAAAAATCAACTCCCTGGGAAAGATACACTAAACTGTATAAGATAAAAAAGCAGCATTAGTCAGACAAAGAATGTTGAGTAAGCACATTTACCTTTCAAAGATTTTTTTAGACTACCATGTAAACAACATTTTTAGAATCACAATCTGCAGACTTTTAAAAATATAAAATTTATGTATTACAGGATAAGTTAAACAGTTTTATGCTTGTAGATATACTTAGAAAAGAAACATTTAGTATATGGAAGTGTTGTCTCTAACAATGATTTAAGTCTACATATTTGTTTTTGTACCTTTTGACATAACTTCTGTTTTAATGTCTATGAACTTTAATAAATATAAATATGGCTTGTAGCTTTTATATGCTACTAGGAGTATTGACATTATTAAAAATATGTCAGTGCTTTTTGACAATGTCTCAGAGTAGCTGTCTATCTAGAACATCATCCTGTATATTTAATCTAGCTAGTCTTAATATTTATCCTTTACAATATTATTAAAAATATATGGAGGAGTGCATATTTGTCCAATTATGTATGCATTTTTTTATGTTTCTTATATGTTCATGGTGTCTACTTTCATTAGTTCTGACATTTTTATCATTATATCCAGAAAGTTAATCTCATCTATAGAAAAGTGTAAAAATATATACTTTAACTTAAATAATAAAATCTTCCATACATTAATAGTACTACCCCACAAGATAAAAATGTCATCCATGAATGTCTTGTAAAACAATAGGTATTTTTAAAAACGTGTATCTGTAAGTACATAAACATGTTCATACACAGTTATAATAATGTTTGCATAGGTTTTTGTTATGTTAAATTAGATGTGGACTCACTTTCTACAATAATACTAAATTATTTTGATATTGTATCTGTTATGAAAATAAATAATCAGGTTCACTATTTTATCAGACTTGAATATTAGCACCATTTCTGAGGATTTGACTATCGTTTATCAAATAATGTATTTATGTTTCAGAACAAGTATTATTTACAGTAGCAAATTGTATGAATGAGCACCCCTGTTACTAACACATATCAAGACATTACTGACATAAATGGATTAATATACTCTGTGCAGATCAATGTTCTGGTTTGAATTGTTGTGTGAGTATTAAACCTGTATTAAAGAATTGGCAATGCAGTAAATTATGTCACTGGTCATGTGCTTTTAATTTTGTATTTAATTTTTTTGATTGTTGGTACCAGGTGTAGCAATTTTCAAAAGTTTGCACATTAACAACGTTTTCTTTGTGATACCAGAGATTTTGCTTGGTGATTATAATATAATAATTAGCAAGTGGCTAAAGAAATGACTAATTCTGACATTTCAGACCTTTTCCTGTTATGCAGGGATACTAGACAAGGATTCCCCCATCTCACTCTTTGTTTCTTTTTACGACTGAGCTGCTGGTGAAATACATTGTAGCCAGGAAATCTTAAGAGTGTATCTGTATGTGTGTGTGTGTGTGTGTGTGTGTGTGTGTGTGTGTGTGTGTGTGTGTGTGTGTGTGTATATGTGCATGTGTGTGCACACTTGTGCGTGTGTGTGCGCGTGTGTGTATGTGTGTTGGTAGGGTTAACATAGTTATGTCTGAGGATGACTGCGCCATTTTTACACCAAATCTACTGTGTGTTGTTGTCATTGCAAACATTATATATTTCTTCTACTAATTGGTATGCCCTGCAGGTGGCTACTATTAAAACTGAGTTTTTTTCTTATAATGTTAAATTTGCAGCTAAGCAGCTTCCCAGATATTGTCCCTTTTAACTGTACTGATGCAGCAACTCTCCTACAACATAGCTTGGTTTTCACTGGTGAGACTCCCATACAACATATCTTGGTTTTCACTGGTGCAGTCCCCATACAACCTATCTTGGTTTTCACTGGTCCGACTTCCATACAACATATCTTGGTTTCCACTGGTGCAACTCCCATACAACATATCTTGGTTTGCACTGGTGCAACTCCCATACATCATATCTTGGTTTTCACTGGTATTTACTAAATGCTTCTATAAATAAGATGGTTCCCCTCAATCTAAAACCAATTTGGTAGAAGCTATTTATCCAAGAGCATGGTTAAAAATATATGAATCTGCACCTCAAATGGGCTGTTTACCTCTGCAGTATATTATGGTTGAGTCACATTTCTAATTTATATAATAAATATAATTATATTATAGTAAATGAAATTTACTGAGTCTGGTTTACAGGTCCTATAGGACAGCAAAGGGGATATAATGAATTAATTGGTTTTAGCTACTCCTAGTTCAGAGGTGACACTAGGTCTTCTGAAATTCCATTTTTAACTCATGCTTTATAATTTCATAACCTCTTTGGTGATGCTATAGAGTGACTACCCCCCTGACACAGATGTTATCAAACATTATGGATAGCCAGATTCATGCAGTCCTAGCATCATTTCAGACTTCCCAGATCAGTTCCTACATACCCCACAATAAAGACTTATTGTACATTAAGGATGCTGCATAGAAGCTGCTCCAGTGGCATAGAGTGATAATGTCCTGCCTATAACCCACTTGTGACAATCCTTTGTGGAGACAGAGGACATCTCTAGAGGAGGTGTGGTTGCAGGGTGGAAAATGGACCTGGCTGAGGTGCTGCAGTGGGACACTGCTCACTCAAACTACATGCACACCTAATTTGTGCAATATTACCATAATGGAGAAGGAGGAAAACAGGTAGGTTATACAATAACCCCCCAAATGGATGTATCAATCTACCAAGCCCCAGTAGCTTAAGGATGTGTGACTGGCTCCAACACTGCTAGATAAAGTCTAGGGAGGCAAAGAGTTAGATAGTAGACCAGGTACAGACAAGGCATGGGGGATGAGACAGCAATAATTGAAGATAGAGGGAGCAAAAAGGATGATGCAAAAAATATGGTGGTTACTGATTTATTTGAGGCTTATGTTCCAGTGTGTATCTGTTCTATACAAAAAAACAGATAAGTGCAAGACAATATGACCAATTAGGAAAATGTGTGTTAATATCTTTGCCAGTCTATGTAACAGCTACCTATCATATATGGGGACAGAGCCATTGCCTCTTTTAACTTCCTGACCAGCTCATATGGATTAGGAAAATTGGGTTTCTGGTAACATTTACAATTAAGGCACATGGTTATTACTTATAAACTTAAATAATTAACACAAAGTCTTAATAGTGCATTTTATAATAATCTGAAGAGAGGTCAGCATTAAATCAGAAAGATTATCAGAAGCCAAAATATCACATTAGTTTATGTTTTCAGTGGCTCTTTGGCTTTGCAAGATGTACTCATTAATAGTGGTCAATAATGTTCTCTACCTAGCAATGTTATGGAGATTAATTGTTCACATACCAGGGGCCTCCTGAGGTCTCCTGAGGTTATTAATCCCAGTTCCCTTGACAAAAAGACATCGATCCCTTTTTATTTTTCAGTGTTATTGTACACTTATGTACATGAAAGTGTCCAAGCATCAAAACACTCTGTCAGCTGGTCTCCAAGTTAAAGTTGTAGGTTTTGTCCATGGACATATCAGATGCTGTCTAAACTTGGATATCAATTTTCCACTTCCAATTAGAATTTCTCTTCAGCTGGTGGAAGCTGTGTTTACTTATATTTATTATTATTTATTCCAGTTTGGTGACTGGGGAGGTCCACTGGGCTCGAGACCCCATTTTCAGTGGAAGCCCTGGGGAGAAAAGCTCCACAATACAAAGTTACATTACATAGAGAATTACAAGACAAATATTTGCATTGCAATCAACAGGTAGTATTACAATCAAAACAGGTATCATTCATCTTCAGTAAAATACATTTTGAAAATTGCCTGTACTCCTAAATTTACTTCCTACAGTGGTTAGTTGAAGACAGGTGATGATGTCTTCAGCTGTCAGTCTGAAGGGAGTGGGTGTATTTATTTTGGAGATTAAGGTATAGCATTAATGGATAGAAATGAAAACCCCATCAAGTGATGGTAACACATTCCCTAGTAATAATCACTGTACGTAGCCTATCTTCTGTAGTATCCTACCATCCACAGACAGTCCATTAGCCCCCTCTGATACTCTATATGCTTGTCTTACAGATGTTCTCAGTTAGTTTTTATGTGAAACTCGCTGAATACATTTTATTTCCTTTATTACATAAGCTAATGTTACTTTAGTTCTATTGCTCCTCAGCTCAGATGCTAATAAACTGCATTCTGTTGCAGACTTGTCAGTTTAAATGGATGGTAATTAACATGGAACTACACTGCCATTCCAAAGTTTCAGAATTTTTCTTTTGCAGTTTGTTTATACAGCACATCTAATCTCATGTTGTTTGCTCTGTCTGCCATGAGTTGATACCTGATCACTGTTTGTCGTCGTTGTAATGACAGTCCTGATTATACTGTTTAAATCGGATATGTGTGTTCTTTTGTTTTCATGGAATTTTTTGTCAGTTGTTTCCCACAGTTATGGGGTTCATTATGCTATGTACTTTTTTTTATAATGTTTTAGTGTCATTATACTCCATTGCAATAAATCTAAATTGTTTGCTTAATCAGAGAAAGGTAAGGATCCTGCTGGCTGAAATAGGGCAATTGTGATTTCTTTTCACAAAGGCACAAGACAGATATCAGGCTTGATCTTAGTTACATATAAGATTATGAAATCACTGGTGTAAGGAGGTTGTTATTTCTGGACGTTTATTAGAACCAGGATGCGAAGCAGCAATGATTCATAACAAAAAGTTTGTGCTGATAAATCTAGCAGCATTTTATGACTTTAATAATGTCATTAGATCAAGACTGTGGAAAATTAGTCTATTTAGACTTTAGCAGGTATTTGACATAGTACCACACAATATAAAATGTTAGAAGGCAAATTAAACAGACCTGGAGTAGATTTTATACAGCATGAGGAAAATATAGGCTAAATGACAGAAAACAAAAAGATGTTTTAAACAATGTTCAGTCAAATTAAATGGTAGTGACCAGTGGAGATTGTTGTTGGTTAGTGCTTGGACTGGTCTTTTTTGTATGATTATAGGGTTTTAACAGAGGGTTTGAAAGACATGTTTGTCTTTTATAGTTATGATACAGAATTATGCAACACAGCTGACTAAAAAACAAAGCATTGGGAAAATGAGAAAACACTTGGCAGAGGTGAACAAATTGTATCAGGTAAGGAAGATTAAATCCAATGAAAAATAATCAATCTAAGATGCTACAAATGCAGGATAATAGTCCACCGCTTAGTGAGTGGGTAATGGAGGGCATAATAACAACTACAAAAACTTTTAATTTTCCTGGAAGCGGTTACATCAGATGAAAGTGTGAAAAAGAAGCATGGAAATCAGATGGAATAAAAGAATGTGTAGGAAGACATTTCTCCAGAAAATCAGAAATTAGTATCCCATTTTATGACTGTTGCTAAAACTCCCATCTAGAAAACTGTGCCGTTCAAGATAATTTACGTGAGTAATGATATAGAGCCAGCAGATGCAATTCAAAGGAAGGTAACACAGATGGTAGGTGGTCTTACTAACTTATAGAAAATGATGAACATAATATAGTAATGAAAGTGGAAGAAATTCTCAAGTAATGTAGAGGGAAGCACATAAAAATAATCCAAGTGAGTAGCAAACTAATAAAAAAAAAACATGAAAATTAAAAGAAGATGACAGATTTGAAAATCTTAGAGTCGGATTGTGTAAAGCTCACAGAATCTGGCACTTTTCTTCGATATCAACCCAAAACTTGCAGATAACATTGTAATTTGTAAATGTACTGAAAGAAACTCAGAATAGCTCAGCACACAAGGCAGTATCACAGTATCAATGGTGCACTAAAAACTCTACAAGTAATCTGTAAGCAATGAGAAATGCTTGTCGATCACTTTGTACATTAACAAAGTTATGGAAAGAAGATCACAATTAATGCATCCTGATAGTTATACAGACATATATGTAACAAAAATATGTTCAGTAAGGTGAAGGAGAAGTATGGAATATTACTGACTCTGTTATGATACCAAAAAAAAAAAAAAATAATGCCAGCTATCCCAATGTAAGTTGCATGGCAATCATAACATATATTTCCTGAAATATACCCAGAAATGGTACAGACAGCTATGGATATTTCCATAATTCACCCAGTAATGTAAAATACATGCTTCAATGCTGCAATGCTGTTTGTAATTTATACTGACAGCAATCATTCCAGTAAGCTCAGAGACAGCTGCAGAAATCTCCATAATACATGTTTTAATAAAATATGGTGGCTCAGACTTATGGATTCCAATGGAATCTGTAAATGTTCTCATTAAAAAAAAGTTAAAGATGATGGACAATCACAGCCAAATCTCCACAACTAACACTTGGGAACAATGGGGTGACTTGTTTGGGGAATAAAAGTAATGCATGGTGAAATGCAGAAAAACATATCTACCTTTGCACTATCAAGGTACAACATGTTGCAAACTGTGTGGCAGTCGTACCTGGATGTGTATGACTAACGGTAGATGTGTGTTACAGGGTAATAAATTCTGTTCACAGTACACAATGGATAAATAAACACATCCAGTTAGTCTGTTAGAAGTGCAGGTGTAAGCCAAGCAACATCACTGATGAGATAATGCAGGCCCAACAATGCAAGATAACTACAGTTGAGGACTGAAAGACAAACATCCAAGCACAGTGCCAAACAGAAGTACTGCAGAAAAATGCAAAAGGCTGCTACATACACAAACATGTGCAAACAACACAAACAAACACGTAATGGAATGTATATATGCTACACACATATGCCATGTCAAAGGCAACACATAGGTGTAGATGTGTATGTATGCCTGTCATTGGCCTAAATGGAATATACATGAAAGCAAGGTCAATAGACACACACACAGCAATGACATGTAAGAACATTTTCTAAATGGTATAGCATAGTAAATGTATCAGGTTGTGCACATGGATGTAAAAAAATACAGCAAAATAAAGTCCAGTAGTCAGATAAAAGCCAGGAAACCAGCAAAGCCATGATGACCAGAATCCTTCTGTTTTTTTGGAATATAAAAAAAATGCACTGGGTAACATACAAGTATGATAAGAGCTACACTGAGTAACACACAAGTATAATGAGAACTACACTGGGTAACACACAAGTATAATGAGAGCAACACTGGGTAGCACACAAGTATAATAAAAGCTAGACTGGGTAACACACAAGTATGAGAGCTACACTGGGTAACACACAAGTATAATGACAGCTTCAATGGGTAGCACACAAGTATAATGAGAGCTACATTGGGTAACACACAAGTATAATGAGAGCCACACTGGGTAACACACAAGTATAATGAGAGCTACACTGGGTAACACACAAGTATAATGAGAACTACACTGGGTAACACACAAGTATAATGAGAGCTACACTGGGTAGCACACAAGTATGATGAGAGCTACACTGAGTAGCACACAAGTATGATGAGAGCTACACTGGGTAGCACACAAGTATGATGAGAGTTACACTGGGTAACACACAAGTATAATGAGAGCTAGACTGGGTAGCACACAAGTATAATGAGAGCCACACTGGGTAACACACAAGTATTATGAGAGTGACACTGGGTAGCACACAAGTATAATAAAAGCTACACTGGGTAACACCCAAGTATAATGAGAGCTACAATGGGTAACACACAAGTATGATGAGAGCTACACTGGGTAGCACACAAGTATGATGAGAGCTACACTGGGTAGCACACAAGTATGATGAGAGTTACACTGGGTAACACACAAGTATAATGAGAGCTAGACTGGGTAGCACACAAGTATGATGAGAGCTATACTGGGTAACACAGTAGTATTATGAGAGCTACACTAGGTAGCACAGAAGTATTATGAGAGCTACACTGGGTAGCACACAAGTATTATGAGAGCTACACTGGGTAGCACACAAGTATGATGAGAGCTACACTGGGTAACAAACAAGTATTATGAGAGCTACACTGGGTAGCACATAAGTATGATGAGAGTTACACTGGGTAGCACAGAAGTCTAATGAGAGCTACACTGGGTAACACACAAGCATAATGAGAGCTACACTGGGTAACACATAAGTATAATGAGAGCTACACTGGATAATACATAAGTATAATGAGAGCTACACTGGGTAACATACAAGTATAATGAGAGCTACACTGGGTAACACACAAATGTAACGAGAGCTACACTGGGTAACACACAAGTATGATGAGAGCTACACTGGGTAACACACAAGTATAATGAGAGTTACACTGGGTAACACAAAAATATGATGAGAGCTACACTGGGTAACACACAAGTATAATGAGAGCTACACTGGGTAACACACAAGTATGATGAGAGCTACACTGGGTAGCACACAAGTATAATGAGAGCTACACTGGGTAACACACAAGTATGATGAGAGCTACACTAGGTAACACACAGGTATAATGAGAGTTACACTGGGTAACACACAAGTATGATGAGAGCTACACTGTGTAGTACACAAGTATAATGAGAGCTACACTGGGTAACACACAAGTATAATGAGAGCTACACTGAGTAACACACAAGTAGGATGAGAGCTACACTGGGTAACACACAAGTATGATGACAGCTACACTGGGTAACACACAAGTATGATGAGAGCTACACTGGGTAACACACAAGTATAATGAGAGCTACACTGGGTAACACACAAGCATAATGACAGCTACACTGGATAACACACAAGTATAATGAGAGCTACATTGGTAACACACAAGTATTATAAGTGCTACACTGGGTGACACACAAGTATGATGAGAGCTACACTGGGTAACACACAAGTATGATGAGAGCTACACTGGATAACACACAAGTATAATGAGAGCTACACTGGGTAACACACAAGTATGATGAGAGCTTCAATGGGTAACACTCAAGTATAATGAGAGCTTCACTGGGTAAAACACAAGTATGATGAGAGCTACACTGGGTAAAACACAAGTATAATGAGAGCTACACTGGGTAACACGCAAGTATGATGAGAGCTACACTGTGTAGTACACAAGTATAATGAGAGCTACACTGGGTAACACACAAGTATAATGAGAGCTACACTGGGTAACACACAAGTAGGATGAGAGCTACACTGGGTAACACACAAGTATGATGAGAGCTACACTGGGTAACACACAAGTATGATGAGAGCTACACTGGGTAACACACAAGTATAATGAGAGCTACACTGGGTAACACACAAGCATAATGACAGCTACACTGGATAACACACAAGTATAATGAGAGCTACATTGGTAACACACAAGTATTATAAGAGCTACACTGGGTGACACACAAGTATGATGAGAGCTACACTGGGTAACACACAAGTATGATGAGAGCTACACTGGATAACACACAAGTATAATGAGAGCTACACTGGGTAACACACAAGTATGATGAGAGCTTCAATGGGTAACACTCAAGTATAATGAGAGCTTCACTGGGTAGCACAAAAGTATAATGAGATCCACAGTGGGTAACACACAAGTATTATGAGAGCTACACTGGGTAACACACAAGTATAATGAGAGCTACACTAATTAACACACAAGTATAATGAGAGATGCAATGGGTAACACACAAGTATAATGAGAGTTACACTGGGTAGCACACAAGTATAATGAGAGCTACACTGGGTAACGCACAAGTATGATGAGAGCTACACTGGGTAGCACACAAGTATAATGAGAGCTACACTGGGTAACAATCAAGTATAATGAGAGCTACACTGGGTAGCACACAAGTATAATGAGAGCTACACTGGGTAAAACACAAGTATGATGAGAGCTACACTGGGTAAAACACAAGTATAATGAGAGCTACACTGGATAACACGCAAGTATAATGAGAGCTGCACTGGGTAACACACAAGTATGATGAGAGCTACACTGGGTAACACACAAGTATAATGAGAGCTACACTGGGTAAAACACAAGTATGATGAGAGCTACACTGGGTAAAACACAAGTATAATGAGAGCTGCACTGGGTAACACACAAGTATGATGAGAGCTACACTGAGTAACACACAAGTATA
Source organism: Protopterus annectens (assembly GCF_019279795.1). Classification (NCBI taxonomy): domain Eukaryota; kingdom Metazoa; phylum Chordata; order Ceratodontiformes; family Protopteridae; genus Protopterus; species Protopterus annectens. Next base: position 190,355,013 of record NC_056735.1, on the reverse strand, counting down.
ATGAGAGCTACACAGGGTAGCACACAAGTATAATGAGAGCTACACTGGGTAGCACACAAGTATAATGAGAGTTACACTGGGTAACACACAAGTATGATGAGAGCTACACTGGGTAACACACAAGCATAATGAGAGCTACACTGGGTAACACACAAGTATAATGAGAGCTACACTGGATAACACTCAAGTATAATGAGAGCTACACTAGGTAGCACAGAAGTATTATGAGAGCTATGCTGGGTAGCACACAAGTATGACGAGAGCTACACTGAGTAACACACAAGTATGATGAGAGCTACACTGGATAGCACACAAGTATAATAAAAGCTACACTGGGTAGCACATAAGTATGATGAAAGTTACACTGGGTAACACACAAGTATAATGAGAGCTACACTGGGTAAGACATAAGTATAATGAGAGCTACACTGGGTAGCACAGAAGTATAATGAGAGCTACACTGGATAACACATAAGTATAATGAGAGCTACACAGGGTAACACACAAGTATAATGAGAGCTACACTGGCTGGGTAACACACAAGTGTAATGAGAGCTAGAGGGTTGCACACAAGTAAAATGAGAGCTACACTGGGTAGCAGATAAGTATAATGAGAGCTAAACTGCGTAATATACAAGTAAAATGAGAGCTACACTGGGTAACACACAAGTATAATGAGAGCTACATTGGGTAACACACAAGTATAATGAGAGTTACACTGGGTAACACAAAAATATGATGAGAGCTACACTGGGTAACACACACGTATAATGAGAGCTACACTGGGTAACACACAAGTATGATGAGAGCTACACTGCGTAGCACACAAGTATGATGAGAGCTACACTGGGTAACACACAAGCATGATGAGAGCTACACTGAGTAACACACAAGTATAATTAGAGCTGCACTGGGTAACACACAAGTATGATGAGAGCTACACTAGGTAACACACAGGTATAATGAGAGTTACACTGGGTAACACACAAGTATGATGAGAGCTACACTGTGTAGTACACAAGTATAATGAGAGCTACACTGGGTAACACACAAGTATAATGAGAGCTACACTGGGTAACACACAAATATAATGAGAGTTACACTGGGTAACACACAAGTATGATGAGAGCTACACTGGGTAACACACAAGTATGATGAGAGCTACACTGGGTAACACACAAGTATAATGAGAGCTACACTGGGTAACACACAAGCATAATGACAGCTACACTGGATAACACATAAGTATAATGAGAGCTACATTGGTAACACACAAGTATTATAAGAGCTACACTGGGTAACACACAAGTATGATTAGAGCTACACTGGGTAACTCACAAGTATGATGAGAGCTACACTGGGTAACACACAAGTATAATGAGAGCTACACTGGGTAACACACAAGTATGATGAGAGCTTCAATGGGTAACACTCAAGTATAATGAGAGCTGCACTGGGTAGCACACAAGAATAATGATATCCACAGTGGGTAACACACAAGTATTATGAGAGCTACACTGGGTAAAACACAAGTATAATGAGAGCTACACTAATTAATGCACAAGTATAATGAGAGATGCAATGGGTAACACACAAGTATAATGAGAGTTACACTGGGTAACACACAAGTATAATGAGAGCTACACTGGGAAAAACACAAGTATGATGAGAGCTACACTGGGTAAAACACAAGTATAATGAGAGCTACACTGGGTAACACACAAGTATGATGAGAGTTACACTGGGTAGCACACAAGTATAATGAGAGCTACACTGGGTAACACACAAGTATGATGAGAGCTACACTGAGTAACACACAATTATGATGAGAGCTACACTGAGTAACACACAAGTATAATGAGAGTTACACTGGGTAACACACAAGTATAATAAGAGCTGAACTGGGTAATGCACAAGTATAATGAGAGTTACACTGGGTAACACACAAGTATAATACGAGCTACACTGGGTAACACACACGTATGATGAGAGCTACACTGGGTAGCACACAAGTATAATGAGAGCTACACTGGGTAACACACAAGTATGATGAGAGCTACACTGTGTAACACACAAGTATGATGAGAGCTACACTGGGTAGCACACAAGTATAATGAGAGCTACACTGGGTAGCACACAAGTATAATGAGAGCTACACTGGGTAGCACACAAGTATAATGAGAGCTACACTGGGTAACACACAAGTATGATGAGAGCTACACTGGGTAACACACAAGCATAATGAGAGCTACACTGGGTAACACACAAGTATAATGAGAGCTACACTGGGTAACACACAAGTATAATGAGAGCTACACTGGATAGCACACAAGTATAATGAGAGCTACATTGGGTAGCACACAAGTATAATGAGAGCTACACTGGGTAGCACACAAGTATGATGAGAGCTACACTGGGTAACACGCAAGTATAATGAAAGCTACACTGGGTATCACACAAGTATAATGAGAGTTACATTGGGTAACACACAAGTATGATGAGAGCTACACTGTGTAACACACAAGTATAATGAGAGCTACACTGGGTAACACACAAGTATAATGAGAGCTACACTGGGTAACACACAAGTATAATGAGAGCTACACTGGATAACACTCAAGTATAATGAGAGCTACACTGGGTAACACACAAGTATAATGAGAGCTACACTGGGTAAGACATAAGTATAATGAGAGCTACACTGGGTAACACAGAAGTCTAATGAGAGCTACACTGGGTAACACACAAGCATAATGAGAGCTACACTGGGTAACACATAAGTATAATGAGAGCTACACTGGATAACACATAAGTATAATGAGAGCTACACAGGGTAACACACAAGTATAATGAGATCCACACTGGGTAACACACAAGTGTAATGAGAGCTAGACTGGGTTGCACACAAGTAAAATGAGAGCTACACTTGGTAGCAGATAAGTATAATGAGAGCTAAACTGCGTAACATACAAGTAAAATGAGAGCTACACTGCGTAACACAGAAGTATAATGAGAGCTACATTGGGTAACACACAAGTATAATGAGACTTACACTGGGTAACACAAAAATATGATGAGAGCTACACTGGGTAACACACACGTATAATGAAAGCTACACTGGGTAACACACAAGTATGATGAGAGCTACACTGCGTAGCACACAAGTATAATGAGAGCTACACTGGGTAACACACAAGCATGATGAGAGCTACACTGAGTAACACACAAGTATAATTAGAGCTGCACTGGGTAACACACAAGTATGATGAGAGCTACACTAGGTAACACACAGGTATAATGAGAGTTACACTGGGTAACACACAAGTATGATGAGAGCTACACTGTGTAGTACACAAGTATAATGAGAGCTACACTGGGTAACACACAAGTATAATGAGAGCTACACTGGGTAACACACAAATATAATGAGAGTTACACTGGGTAACACACAAGTATGATGAGAGCTACACTGAGTAACACACAAGTATGATGAGAGCTACACTGGGTAACACACAAGTATAATGAGAGCTACACTGGGTAACACACAAGCATAATGACAGCTACACTGGATGACACATAAGTATAATGAGAGCTACATTGGTAACACACAAGTATTATAAGAGCTACACTGGGTAACACACAAGTATGATTAGAGCTACACTGGGTAACTCACAAGTATGATGAGAGCTACACTGGGTAACACACAAGTATAATGAGAGCTACACTGGGTAACACACAAGTATGATGAGAGCTTCAATGGGTAACACTCAAGTATAATGAGAGCTGCACTGGGTAGCACACAAGAATAATGAGATCCACAGTGGGTAACACACAAGTATTATGAGAGCTACACTGGGTAACACACAAGTATAATGAGAGCTACACTGATTAACGCACAAGTATAATGAGAGATGCAATGGGTAACACACAAGTATAATGAGAGTTACACTGGGTAGCACACAAGTATAATGAGAGCTACACTGGGTAACAATCAAGTATAATGAGAGCTACACTGGGTAGCACACAAGTATAATGAGAGCTACACTGGGTAACAAACAAGTATGATGAGAGTTACACTGGGTAGCACACAAGTATAATGAGAGCTACACTGGGTAACACACAAGTATGATGGGAGCTACACTGAGTAACACACAATTATGATGAGAGCTACACTGAGTAACACACAAGTATAATGAGAGTTACACTGGGTAACACACAAGTATAATAAGAGCTACTCTGGGTAATGCACAAGTATAATGAGAGTTACACTGGGTAACACACAAGTATAATACGAGCTACACTGGGTAACACACACATATGATGAGAGCTACACTGGGTAGCACACAAGTATAATGAGAGCTACACTGGGTAACACACAAGTATGATGAGAGCTACACTGTGTAACACACAAGTATGATGAGAGCTACACTGGGTAGCACACAAGTATAATGAGAGCTACACTGGGTAGCACACAAGTATAATGAGAGCTACACTGGGTAGCACACAAGTATAATGAGAGCTACACTGGGTAACACACAAGTATGATGAGAGCTACACTGGGTAACACACAAGCATAATGAGAGCTACACTGGGTAACACACAAGTATAATGAGAGCTACACTGGGTAACACACAAGTATAATGAGAGCTACACTGGGTAGCACACAAGTATAATGAGAGCTACATTGGGTAGCACACAAGTATAATGAGAGCTACACTGGGTAGCACACAAGTATGATGAGAGCTACACTGGGTAACACGCAAGTATAGTGAAAGCTACACTGGGTATCACACAAGTATAATGAGAGTTACATTGGGTAACACACAAGTATGATGAGAGCTACACTGTGTAACACACAAGTATAATGAGAGCTACACTGGGTAACACACAAGTATAATGAGAGCTACACTGGGTAACACACAAGTATAATGAGAGCTACACTGGATAACACTCAAGTATAATGAGAGCTACACTGGGTAACACACAAGTATAATGAGAGCTACACTGGGTAACACACAAGTATAATGAGAGCTACACTGGATAACACTCAAGTATAATGAGAGCTACACGTGGTAACACACAAGTATAATGAGAGCTACACTGGGTAACACACAAGTATAATGAGAGCTACACTGGATAGCACACAAGTATAATGAGAGCTACATTGGGTAGCACACAAGTATAATGAGAGCTACACTGGGTAGCACACAAGTATGATGAGAGCTACACTGGGTAACATGCAAGTATAATGAAAGCTACACTGGGTATCACACAAGTATAATGAGAGTTACATTGGGTAACACACAAGTATGATGAGAGCTACACTGTGTAACACACAAGTATAATGAGAGCTACACTGGGTAACACACAAGTATAATGAGAGCTACACTGGGTAACACACAAGTATAATGAGAGCTACACTGGATAACACTCAAGTATAATGAGAGCTACACTGGGTAACACACAAGTATAATGAGAGCTACACTGGGTAGCACACAAGTATAATGAGAGCTACACTGGGTAACACACAAGTATGATGAGAGCTACACTGGGTAACACACAAGTATGATGAGAGCTACTCTGGGTAACACACAAGTATAATGAGAGCTACACTGGGTAACACGCAAGTATAATGAGAGCTACACTGGGTAATACACAAGTATAATGGGAGCTACACTGGGTAACACACATGTATGATGAGATCTACACTGGGTATCACACAAGTATGACGAGAGCTACACTGGGTCGCACACAAGTATAATAACAGCTTCAATGGGTAACACACAAGTATAATGAGAGCTACACTGGGTAGCACACAAGTATAATGAGAGTTACACTGGGTAACACACAAGCATGATGAGAGCTACACTGAGTAACACACAAGTATAAGGAGAGTTACACTGGGAAACACACAAGTATAAGAAGAGCTACACTGGGTAACACACAAGTATAATGAGAGTTACAGTGGGTAGCACACAAGTATCATGAGAGCTACACTGGGTAACACACAAGTATGATGAGAGCTACACTGGTTAGCACACAAGTATAATGACAGCTTCAATGGGTAACACACAAGTATAAAGAGAGCTACACTGTGCAGCACACAAGTATAATGAGAGCAAAGACATTTTGCAAGCAGTAGCCTATGACTTGTGTGAGGATGTCCTGCACATAAAATGGCCATACATTTGGCACATGTTCACTGTGTCAACTAATGCATGGCAATGGTCAGTAGTTGCAACAAAGGCAAACATACCTATAAAAATAATAGTGAAATATGAAGTTGGAAGGGAGATGGGCAACATGGGCCCACATCATAGTGAAGCAGGACAAGCTAAGTTAACACACTGCAAATGCATGTGTACAGCACACAGGTTGTTGTAGAAACCAAACAGAAATACATTTAGCCAAATGGAAAATGTATGTCAAATGGCCAGATTGATTGTTGCTGTCCATAGAAATGGTCATGTATAAAATACACATATGCAGTAATATGAAATCATGTAATATCAACATGCATAGGTAAGCAAGTTAAGAATTTCAACTGCAAACATATTTACTGTCATGCAAATGCTAAATAAACAAACATGTGTATGTCAACCACCCTGCTGATTACTGAGCAGAGGACACACCTGTGAGCATCATTACAGCACATCAGCAGTAAGTCAGTGAATGCTCAAATGTCAAAGGTACAATTCTGTAAGAGTATGTATCTGACTAAGTGCACACACATGTTCATACAATTAATGTATGCAACTGTTTGTGGAATGTGTAAACTTATGTCAATAAGTAATGGATGTGGAAATTTTACATACACCAAACACATCATAATGCACTGCTAAAGAATTAATTAAATGTAATGCCACATATAGTGTAATGCTACATTACAGTTTGATGCAGTCAGAAAAAGAGGACTGCACATAGACAGGATATACCTGTATATGATCCCACATGGCATCAATGGCACACAACACCATATCCTGCCAGTGGTACATCATGACAACTGTCATCCAAAACACATGTGGAATGGCATGTCTATCTGTTGCACATTCCTGATATGGCAATACACAATTCCAAGCCATATCTCAGTGTTAGTGATGGAGTATAGACAGCATATGTTGTCTATCATTTGCCCCAGTAAAACACATGTTTGCAGACTACTACTTGCAACAGTAGCTGCAGGTTAACTGCCACAATGCATGGACAGTTGAATGCGGGAGGAAAATGTAATATGTTAATGTGTGTCATGCACACATTGCAACAGACGTAAATGTCACATGATGATAACACATAAGTATGACAGATGCATGGTATGCATGCACAAGAGTGCATATACACTCCAATCAATTAAATAGCAATCACCACTTTGGCAGAATAACAAAAGTGTATCACACAGACAATACTTATGAATCAGAGGGGCCAGGCTGATGGGGCTGAGAAATCCGACTGACCTCACAAGCTATCTCCCTGAATGATTTGCAGATAGCCCATGCCATACCCTGGAAGAACAACTCCATCATGTCCCTCTTCTGTGTTTAGAACACATTGGTCATGACCTCACAGATCTCCTCCCCAAAATTGCCTCAGTTACAGTCAGGTTATCATCTTCTCTAGGGTGCAGGCATTCTGACTTGAGCATGGGTGGGTCCAGGTTCCTTGTCATCATCATTGTCATTGTCACTATCATCTGCAGAAAACTCTGGGAGTGGCCTGGCATGTGCTCATCACCTGATAGGAGAACATCCATGGGTCCCATGATCTGTCAGGATTAATTGCAAAACACAACAGAAAAGAAAAGCAAATGTCTATCATGCAAAACAGTCCCATGAATATCTTAGCAGAACTTAATATGAATATGATGACAATTCATACAGAGACTGACACGCTTCCATTATGGACAGTTAACTCATAAATGGCTGGCTGTAAATGTCCTATACATAAACAGGATGTCAGTATTCTTTTGTGAATAATTGGATAGGTTTAGAGACATCCATCTGGGTCATTAGCTTTGTAAGAATGTATGAATGCTCAAATTAAGAGATTGTATTGTCTGTATCTAATGATTTATATGAATAGCCACCCACCAAGTGTCAATGTGATATGACAATATTGTGGACAATAGGCAAGTTATATGACAAAGATCTGAGCCAACATGATAATTTGCTGAATAACCATAAATATAATGAATGCAACAGTAACAAATATTTTATATGTTCAGTCACCAACGTTTTTTATTACCAACCAGTAGCCTGCAAAATGCAAACACTGTGAAGATGATTGCTGATTATGAACTGTTGCAAAGAAATGTATATCTGTCAGTAAAATTAGGCTTTAACTGTCCCCTAGATTTAATAAAATCCATGTAGGCATAATGTAGAGAATGTTACTGTGTCCATGTACATGGTTCCCCCTCGGCAGAGTGCCATGCATATTAATCATGGTGTATTGCCGAGGGAGAACCATGGGACGTGGTTATTGAATCAGTGTAGGGAGTGTGGTGCTAGCTGTGTCTGCAGATGAGTAATACACTCCCTGTACTGTCCAATTATATTATAGCAATGTAATTTATTATTTTTTATTTTTTAAAAACAATGTTTGGGTGGTGTGGTGCATAGCGCAGTAGTGCTAAGAAGTGCCGAGACACCTGCCAGACATCTAAAACTAGAAACTGGATAAAGTCTGTAAAGATCAAGTTTGAGCGTAGCTGAGCAGGTTTGCATGGTGCACCACAGTGCTCAGCATCATGTAAAGGTAGCTCAGAGGTATATGTAAAGGTATAGCAAACTTTCACACATTCACAAAGCTAAATGGTTAGAGTTACACCCTGATGTGCAGTAGGTGCAGGGTTTGAATACGTTTAAGAGCAATTTAGCATTTGTGTTTTAAATAGAAATGATGCAAATTATTTTTAAATACTGGCCTGCTGCTCTCAGCTAAGCTCTGCTAAGACCTGCTAAGCCCTGCTAAGCATGGCATAAACACAATAATGGTGGAAATTGTTTATACACTGCTCGGTTCTGCTTAGCTGGTTTGTGCACTACTAAGCACTGCTAAGGATATGGGTCTTAGTGGTGCTCAGCTAAGCTGTGCTGGTTTACACACTGCTAAGTGATATGCTGCATTTTTAAATATTGCCCAATGGTGTGTAAGGGTGGGAACACAGGCTATATTAATCCCAGTAGGAGGAAGCAGAGCATATCCATTGGAGTTTTGTTTCTGAAGGATACAATGGCAGGTATTTGAGAGGGTTTGTGATTTTGCATGCAGCAGTGGGGCATTCAGTAGTCCAGGGTCAAGGTCAGACTCCTTGTCAAAATCCATGATGGCCAGCTGATGCAGGGAGGTTACCAGGGCTCAGAGTGCAAGATGGAGGCGTGGGACCGGCTGGCAAAGGACCTGATTCCCTGCACAGGTGAGCAGTGTCGTCACAACTCTGATGACCTGCAAAGAGAGAAGGGGACTCTCTTGGACACCTGGGTCCATGAATTCCGGGTTGGGAATGTCCCACATGTATGTAAGTACCATTACCTGTGTTTCACCAATATCTAATTTTGAATGTTTGCTAAACTGGTATGCATAATGGCATGCTTCTCTCCCAACAGGTGCAAAGGAGAGGGCTCACAACACAGAGGCGCATGCTGGGAGCTTGGCTAGGTTGTGCCATGAGTGTGGTGAGTACAGATTTATTTTTCTATCTGTAGTCAAATAAGCAAGACTGAGTAAAGCATTAACTCTGACTAGGTATATACAGTCAAGATTGTATTGCAATGAATGTGGATTTACACCTATACTGCAAGAAGTACATAATGCCAACTGTAGTGCCATAAGCTAGGAAGACCAAAGCATTAACTGTAATAAAGTATATGCAATAAACATTTGTACTGCAATAACTGTGGAATTACAGCTGTGTTGCAATACCTGCATGATGACAACTGTTGTGCAATAAAAACATGAAATTATACCCGTAAGTGATTGAGGGTTTCTCTAATAAAATCTGTTGTGCAATGACTGTGTACGTAGGGCTGTTTTGCAAAATATCAGTCATTATAACTGTTCTTCAATAAAAACACAAAATAGTATCACTACCTGCATGAAGGTATATCTAATAAAGTCTGGTGTGCAATAGGGCTGTTTTGCATGCAATCAATTATTAAAACTGTTCTACAATAAAAACAGTTGTTACTGCTTGGCCCATATTGTCCTATGCGGATAGATTGAGAGGTATGTACATGCTACAGCAACAATAGGGCAGTTTTACACATAAATAAAGGACAGACCTGTAGAATAGATAGCTGTACTGTTGGCAAACCCCAGAGAGAGGGGTGAGAACAACATAAATAGGTTGTCAAGTCAGTTGGACCAAATTAGTTGTGTCCAATGGAGATGTGTGAAATGGAGAGGACAGGTCCTTTGCCAGAGAGGTTGGGAGGGTGGTCTAATGGTTAAGGTGTTTGCCTTACAAATACAAGGTGCAGTGGGAGGATGTTGTAATGGTTAAGGCATTTACCTTAGAAGCACAAAGTGCAGGGTTTGATTCTCACAGGGGGTAATTAGCTGGGCTTAACAATGGTCCATGAGTGCAGATAGCTTAGTAATAATCTATGAATCTATAAAAAAAAACTATATAGCCTATGATGGTATTAATGGACTGTATTTCTCTCTCTCCCCATGCCTTATCTTCAAATGCATATTATTGTTATGAATTGGTTATGGTTTATTATTAACATATGTTCTTTCATAAACTTTATTTTGGGGTATGTGTTTTATTATTGTTATGTATTACAATGGTTGCATATTAACATTTCTTGTTGAATTACCTATTCTGTTGGCCATATGCCATAACTGTTACTGGCATGTTGTTAATACTAACAAAGATTTGAACCAAAATGTATTGCTTCCCCTCCATAACCACACTATGTCAAGGTAGGCCAGTTGCTGTTGATCTGCCTAGCCTACCTCAGCGGGCCATGGCACAGGGTCTCAGCACATCTGGGACCCTAGCCGGTGATGCCCCCTCCACTGGCCCTGCACCACCTTTGGGTGGAACCGCTTCAGGGGATGGGGTCTGTCCACCCCCTCGGGAGCATTGGCAGAGGGCAATAATCATCAAAGATCAACTACCGGCCATGGTACACAGGATTGATCATAGGAGATATGAATGTTACCTGTGCCAGACTGAGGGCAGACTCGACAACCTGGTGAGGCCTGGTGGCCGTGGCTCCCAGCCTCCAGTACAGCCACCTTTGGAGCAGTGAAGGAGCATTCTGGAATGCCCATAGATGGGAACCTCAGTCACGCTGCTGCCATCTGGAGGCACATGCACTTCTGATTCCACAACACCCTCCCCATCCAATGTGTTTACCCCCCTCATGTGTCACACACCACCCCTGTCTGCTGTCTTGAATGTCTTGTCTGTCTGCAATTGCATCCTCACCTACCCAGCTTACCTCCCCACATGTATATCCCTTCCCCAACATTCCACTCTCTCCTTATTAAAAAAAAAAAATGGGCATTTGCTTCACAAAAAAAAATACCGCTCCATACATAGCTCTCCATTTCACACATGTCTCCATTGGACACAACTAATTTGGTCCAAATGACTTGACAACATATTTAGGTTGTTCTCATTGGGGTTTGAGAGTCCAAATTCATTCGCAAAATCTGTCAAACTGCATAGCTGTTGCTGTACAAGAAATGGAAAACTATGGTCCTTTCCTGGACATTCCTACCTGCTTTTCACTACATTTTCCTCCTGTTTGCCCCCATTTCACCACTGTCTTATCACCCCCTTTTTCTTTTCAAATTTATTTTGCATGGGTTTGTGCAGAGTGCTGATTAATCTCCCTTGTAGCCTACCCATTAGGCCACACAGAGCTTAAGTAAAGTAGGTGCTTCCAGCAGTACATGCTGATTGCCACTGACAGACTGAAATCAAACCTAATGTGACAAATGGGAGTGTACCTGGGACTCTGATGCAGAAATACATCAGTAGAAAGTCAAATAAATAATAATGGCAGTACATGAGTCCTGGTATAGCAGGTAAATGTTCCATTTTACCCGCAACATCTTCAAAGACACCTGTTAAGACGTCAGTGGCAGAGTACATATGTTCAAATGGGACCCTGCTGCAGAACAACTGCCTTTGAAAGCCATGCACATACTGATGGATACAGACAATGTGTCACAGCCTGTATGTCAGCACATATATCTGGCAAATAGAGCTGCTGCAGCACTGACTCAGTAGCTCAGTCTGTTAAATGCCTTCTATACAGAACATTCTGACACACACAGTCCTGGGTTTGAATCCAGTGTATTACGCTTCAATTACATCTAATCCCCATAGGTTATTGCTACTGAATTATCAGCTATCCAGTTTTGCAAGTAACAGACCTTGAAGTAGGGACACACTGCACATATTCGTATAGCTTAACTAGATAACACCTACTACTCTGCTGTTGGCACTGTTGCATAACAGATGTACCTTAACCACATGCCTCAATTGGACTGTAATAGGTACCCTTACCGTGGCTCTGCTGTAATGACAGGGGTGGCACAGCTTCCACAGTTACACTTACAGCTTGCAGGCCTCCAAAGTGTTCACACTGCCCCCATTGTGTCCTAGGCTAACCATAAATCCCAACCCCCTATAACAAGGGATCTGGACACAATCATGCATAAAGGAGGGGGGGTAAAGGCCCAGAGATAGGTACATGTTTCACAGTTTACCCCTATAAAGATAGTAAGTTCATAGGATAACAGTTACTGGATTACCATACATATTCTGATGGATATGAAGTGTGACACTCACATGTATCTCACCCCTTTCTGACCTCAACCCACAATGTTTGCCAGTGCCCTGCCAGATGACCACACTGTCATGGAACACTGACCAAATATATGAGGCAAAACTGTGGACATACTAAATACATCTCTACAGTGGACAGTATTTGTACTTAACCTCTGTGATTCTTTTGTCTCCATACCTCAGTAATGCTCATCTCAAAAACTAAGAAAGGGGCCAAGGCCTACATGAAGGCCTTATATATTGCACTATGGTACCATGTCATTGGTTAATGATAGTGCATTTCAGCAGTTTTGGAAGCATTTAGCAATTGTGAGCCACAGATTTCTGCACAGGCAAATACCTGTTAATATGCATTACCTACAAAAGGCAAGCACCTGCTTCTGAGGAACAGGTCTCTATGTGGTTTTACTCACACAGACAGCATATGTGCACAGTATTTTCAGAAGAATGCTTCAAAAAAAGGAACACAGCACCCTACCAGGTATGTACTTTATTTCCCCATAAAACAGAATACAGATGGAAGGATGGAGGTATGGGGGATAGAGATTAAAACAGTAAGCTTGCATTAGATCAATGATACTGACATGTCAGTGATACTCTGCTGTCCAACACCTGCAGGGATCCCTCTCAATTGTCCCTGCTTTGAATCACATCTCTGCTCTGTCTTTGTCCATCCCTCCTACAACGGTTGGCTGTTGTAGTAAAGATAGTGGATTACACGTAAGATATAGTGACACTAAGTAAGGGTATACACTCCTGTAACATCAAATTATGTACTGTAATTCACCTCCTCTCAGTCTGTCAATGTCAAACATAAATAGTACTAACATTGTACAAGTGCCCCTGAATGCCCTGATGTTGTGGACATTTGTCCCTGTCTGGTTGAGAGCATACCTCTCAACCTCCTACAGTCAGAAATCAGGACAAAGCTATATTTACTGGGGGGACAAAGGCCCAAACTCAGTGACAGAGTATACACATCGGCCATATAAAGTAAACATTTGATTAGAGTAACAGATATTACTGTAGCATAAGTGTTGTCTGAGGGGTCTGATGGGTAACGGTTAGATTCTGTGTCACTTTTCTTTTTTTTTTTCAAAACAGGTTTATTGTTTTAACATATAAGAGAAATATCATAACAATTTTATACAAGTAATTAAAAATAGATATTATTATAATATTCAACAAAACAACTAAAGTATTTACAAAGACATCCACTACAATCAGATCAATTAATTAAACTAAAATACCATGCTATTGAAATTAGAATTTTTTTAACAAATTTTGTAAATTATCCCATACAATAAAAAAAGATGTTTTTCTAGTTGTTCTTGACCTAATTGTGTTTATTTCCATATGGCACACTATATTCATAACATTTTTAAATTCATTGAACGAAGGAGGTGTATCTGAAATCCAATTTCTGGTTATTATTTTCCTAGCCACTGCTAGAATAGACCATAACAAGGGAAGCTTAACCTTTTTAACACTTTGAGGTACAGGTGTGTTGAATAATATAAGAGATTTAGAAATAATGAAATTATCTGTAAAAAGAGCCTGCAAAAATTCATTAATTGACTTCCAGTATTCTTTCAATTTTTACAGTCATAAAACATATGAGCCCAGTCAGCATTTATTTCTACATTACATCTCTTACATAGATTATCTTTATTATTTATTTTATTCATCATCAAAGGTGTATAAAAAGATCTATGTAAAAATTTCCATGTATAAAGTCTCCAGACAATGGAAGACGTAGTTCTATAGGCAGATTCCAATATATATTGTTTATCTTGTTGATTTGGTGGGTCCCCATTAATAGAAGTGAAATAATTCCAGTATGTATCTACACTGTAAAAAGTTTCTTGTCTGATAATTTTATGTATGTATGAAAGTTTACCTTTATCAGAAACTTTATGTTGTAAATTTAATATCAAGTAATCAATCAGTGTTGGAATAGATTCTTTAACTGTTATAGACATTAGATCTATTTTATTAATGAGATGTTGTCTAAAGGTCTGAACCTCTAACCAGCAAGTTTCCCTTAGATCAAATTCTTGTTTTAAGAAATCTAGATTTTTAACTTTATTATCAGATATCAACTGATACCAGTATTTTAGATCATTATCTATAGCTAAATGAGTTCCTTCAGAAGTAGATGACAAAAGCATACCCTGAGTATACATTATAGGGAATATAATAAAATTCCATTCCCTATACTTAGGGTGTATGAATATAAAGTTACGATAGCTAATAATAATATTTAATGGGTAACAAACCATATGTTTAGGTGTAATAGGTGAAGTACAAAATTCCTTTAGTAACCATAACATGGAGTTATTTACAATCATATTTTTATGTGTTAAGGAGATTTTCATGAAGTGCATACTAATTAGCTCCCAATAATCTTTCCATTTTGCGACATATGACTGATCTATTAATTAAAGTAATAACATTTACAATAGAAGAGATAGTATATAAATTAAAGTCTGGAAAAGAAATACCCCCTTGAGACCAGCTATTAGTATGTTTCTTTAAAGCAATCCTAGGTCTATTAGGTGCCCATAGAAAATTTAACATTAGTGTATTCAGTTTCTTGATAATTATTTTTGTAGGTGGAAGTATTATTGATTGTATTAAGTATAAAATCTTGGGGAATATTATCATTTTAATAATTGTAAGTCTCTCCTCCATAGTAAAAAACATATTATTCCAGGTATTGATTTTGTATATTAAGAAAACAGGTATTATAATTATTATATATAATAGATTTAATATCTTTAGATAGTATTATACCTAAATAAGTTATCTGACCTGAATTGTGTACATATTTAGTAAAATCACTAATGAGAATATTTTTTCGTGTATATATAGGTAGTATTTTAGTTTTTTCTTCATTGAATATTAAACCAGAAATACTTTTAAAATTCATCATTTTATCAAATAGAGACTGCATAGAAGAATTAGATCCTGCTGATGTAATTAGAACATCATCTGCAAAAAGTTGAATTGTGGATGTTGTATTTTCATCTATTTCAAAACTCTCTATGTCAGTACTGTTTCTGATCAAATTAGCCCAAGGCTCCATTACTAAAGTGAATAATAGTGGAGAAAGTGGACATCCTTGTTTTGTACCTTTAAAAATGGGTATTTTTTTGAAACATATGTTCCTACCTTAATATAAGCCAATGTTCCTTTGTATAAATGCTCAATTAGATTTACAAATGCATCTGAGAAGTTTGTGCACATCAGTAAGGTAAACAGATAGTCCCAACTTACTGAATCAAATGCTGAACTTATATCAAGACTAATAAGTGTTAAATCTTTCTTTTTCCTATTTGCAAAATCAATTAATGTTAAAGTTCTTCTTATATTATCAAAAGTATTTCTATTTACAATGAAGCCTGTCTGATCTATATCTATAATGCCGGGATGATTGTCTTCAATCTATCAGCAAAAATACTCATAAACATTTTATAATCAACATTAAGTAATGAGATGGGCCGATATGAAGTACATCTAGTTGGATCTTTATTAGGTTTTAAAATTGGCAAAATAAATGTATATTGCCAAGATGGGGGGGTTATTAACTCAGTTTGGGCCAAAATAAAGACCTTATGTATTAATGAATATGTACTTTTAGAAAGGATTTTATATATCTCTGGTATAATACCATCATTACCCGGTGTTTTGTTTGATTTAAGCTTATTTATTTGTGTAATAACCTCTGTATATGAAATACTTTTGTCCAATAGTTTAATCTGTTGTTTATTAAGCTTTTTATTCATGT